>NC_092041.1:52516667-52722029 GCF_003086295.3 Arachis hypogaea
TGATGGCGGCATTCAAGAGAATCCGGAAGGTCTAACCTTGTTTGTGGTATTCTGAGTAGGATTCAATGATTGAATGACTGTGACGTGCTTCAAAACTCCTAGCAGGCGGGGCGTTAGTGACAGACGCAAAGAATCGATGGATTCTATTCCGGCCTGACCGAGAACCGACAGCTGATTACCCCATGCTGTGATAGAGCATAGGCAAACGTTTTCACTGAGAGGATGGGAGGTAGCCATTGACAACGGTGAAACCCTACACAAGCTTGCCATGGAAAGGAATAAGAAGGATTGGATGAAGACAATAGGAAAGCAGAGAGACGGAAGGGAAGGCATCTTCATGCGCTTATCTGAAGTTCTACCAATGAATAACATAAGTATCTCTATCTTTACCTTTATGTTTATTTTCGTTCATCACCATATCCATTTGAGTTTGCCTGACTAAGATTTACAAGATGACCATAGCTTGCTTCATACTAACAATCTCCGTGGATCGACCCTTACTCGCGTAAGGTTTATTACTTGGACGACCCAGTGCACTTGCTGGTTAGTTGTGCGAAGTTGTGTAATGCCATGGTATTGAGCACCAAGTTTTTGGGGTTCATGACCGAGGATTATGAGAGTTGTGAAAAGTATTGTTCACAATTTCGCGCACCAAGTTTTTGGCGCCGTTGCCGGGGATTGTTCAGTTTGGACAACTGACGGTTCATCTTGTTGCTTAGATTAGGTATTTTTTTTCAGAGTTCTTAAGAATGAATTCTAGTGTTTCAAGGTGATGCTCTTATCATCACCAAAGCTGATTGATCTTCATCAATTTAGCTCTTGAATGCAATGTTCTGCTGAAGCTTGGCTAACCATGTCTAATTCCTTTAGACTGAAGCTTTAGACTAACATTGCATGATTCCTGGAATTCTCATTAAGAACTTTGATACCTTTTTTTTCACTTTATTTTCGAAAAAAAAGGCACAAAAAAAAAATTTACAAAATCATAAAATCCAAAAATATTTTGAGTCTAGTGTTTCATTTTAAGTTTGGTGTCAATTGCATGCATTCATGTGTCTTCATTAATCTTCAAGTTGTTCTTGATGATTTCATTGCTCTGATCTTTGAATTCTCTTGACTTGAGTGCTTTGTGTGTCTCATATGCATTCTCATTAGTGTCAGTAGTATACAAACTGCTAAGTTTGGTGTCTTGCATGCATTGTTATTTGATTCTTGTTGCATTTTGATTTTTCCTTATTATTAAAAATCCAAAAATATTTTTAATTTGTGTCTTTTCAAGTCAATAATACAGAGAATTGAAGATTCAGAACATTCTGCAGAGGAATTACACAGAAAAAGCTGGGCGTTTAAAACGCCCAGTAAGGAAGATAGACTGGCGTTTAAACGCCATCCAGGGTACCTGGCTGGGCGTTTAACGCCCAAAAGGGTAGATTTTTGGGCGTTAAACGCCAGAATGTGCACCATTCTGGGCGTTTAACGCCAGGATGGCACAAGGGGGAAGATTCTGTTTTTCAATGCAATTTTTTTCAGTTTTCAAAGTTTTTCAAAATCAAATCTTTTTCAAATCATATCTTTTCAATCAAATCTCTTTCAAATTCAATTTCTTTCTATTTTCAAAAATACTTACTATCAATAATGATTTGATTCAACATTTCAAGTATGTTGCCTTTTCTGTTGAG
Source organism: Arachis hypogaea (assembly GCF_003086295.3). Lineage (NCBI taxonomy): Eukaryota > Viridiplantae > Streptophyta > Magnoliopsida > Fabales > Fabaceae > Arachis > Arachis hypogaea. The sequence continues at coordinate 52,518,347 of NC_092041.1, forward strand.
AAAGGTTTAATGTTTGAATCATATCTTTTCTTGTTAGTCAAGTTTTTAATTTTTCAAAATCAAATCTTTTTAAAATGTTTTTCAATTCATATCTTCTCAATCACATTTTTTAAACCCAATCATATCTTCTTAACCACATCTTTTTCAAAATAATTTTCAATCAAATCTCTTTAATTTCTAATTTCAAAATCTTTTCAAAAATCACTTGATCTCTTTCCCACTTTCATTTTCGAAAATTAAGTAATGTTTTTTCAAAAATGTTTTCAAAATTTTTACTTAATTTTCGAAAATCACTTCCCTTCTTCTCATATCCTTCTATTTATGGACTAACACTATTCCTTAATGCAAAATTCGAACTCCATCTCCTTTGATAAGTTCGAGTTTTCTACTACTGTCTTCTACTCTTCTTTTCCTCTGACACTTCAAGGAATCTCTATACTGTGACATAAAGGATTCCACATTTCTTGTTCTCTTCTCTCTCATATGAGCAGGAGCAAGACAAAGGCATTCTTGTTGAGGCTGATCCTGAACCTGAAAGGACCTTGAAGAGAAAGCTGAGAGAAGCCAAAGCACAACTCTCTTTAGAGGACCTGACCAAATTCTTCAAAGGAGAAGAACATATGGCAGCTGAAAACAACAATGCCAACAATGCAAGGAAGGTGCTGGGTGACTTTACTGCACCTACTCCCGATTTCTATGGGAGAAGCATCTCTATCCCTGCCATTGGAGCAAACAACTTTGAGCTTAAGCCTCAATTAGTTTCTCTAATGCAACAGAATTGCAAGTTCCATGGACTTCCATTGGAAGATCCTCATCAGTTTTTAGCTGAATTCTTGCAAATCTGTGACACTGTCAAGACTAATGGGGTTGACCCTGAGGTCTACAGACTTATGCTATTCCCTTTTGCTGTAAGAGACAGAGCTAGGACATGGTTGGACTCTCAACCTAAAGAAAGCCTGGACTCTTGGGAAAAGCTAGTCAATGCCTTCTTGGCAAAGTTCTTTCCACCTCAAAAATTGAGTAAGCTTAGATTGGAAGTCCAAACCTTCAGACAGAAGGAAGGAGAATCCCTCTATGAAGCTTGGGAAAGATACAAACAATTAATCAGAAAGTGTCCTTCTGATATGCTTTCTGAATGGAGCATCATAGGTATTTTCTATGATGGTCTCTCTGAACTATCCAAGATGTCTTTGGATAGCTCTACAGGAGGATCTCTTCATCTGAAGAAGACGCCTACTGAAGCTCAAGAACTGATTGAAATGGTTGCAAATAACCAATTCATGTACACTTCTGAAAGGAATGCCATATTGGCTCAGAATAAAATATTGACTCAACAAGTCAATATGATTTCTCAAAGTCTGTCTGGAATGCAAAATGCACCAAGCAGTACTAAGGAGGCTTCATCTGAGGAAGAAGCCTATGATCCTGAGAACCCTTCAATGGAAGAGGTGAATTACATGGGAGAACCCTATGGAAACACCTATAATCCTTCATGGAGAAATCATCCAAATCTTTCATGGAAGGATCAACAGAGACCTCAACAAGGTTTCAATAACAATAATGGTGGAAGAAACAGGTTTAGCAATAGCAAGCCTTTTCCATCATCTTCTCAGCAACAGACAGAGAGTTCTAAGCAGAATACCTCTGACTTAGCAACCATGGTCTCTGATCTAATCAAAACCACTCAAAGTTTCATGACTGAAACAAGGTCCTCCATTAGAAACTTGGAGGCACAAGTGGGTCAGCTGAGCAAGAAAATTACTGAACTCCCCCTAGTACTCTCCCAAGCAATACAGAAGAAAATCCAAAAGGAGAGTGCAAGGCCATCAACATGGCCGAATTTTGGGAGGAAGGAGAGGCAGTGAACGCCACTGAGGAAGACCTCAATGGACGTCCACTGGCCTCCAATGAGTTCCCAAATGAGGAACCAAGGGAATCTGAGGCTCAAAATGAGACCATAGAGATTCCATTGGACTTACTTCTGCCATTCATGAGCTCTGATGAGTATTCTTCCTCTGAAGAGGATGAGTATGTCACTGAAGAGCAAGTTGCTAAATACCTTGGAGCAATCATGAAGCTAAATGACAAGTTATTTGGAAATGAGACTTGGGAGGATGAACCCCCTTTGCTCACCAAAGAACTGGATGACTTGTCTAGGCAGAAACTGCCTCAAAAGAGACAGGATCCTGGGAAGTTTTCAATACTTTGTACCATAGGCACCATGACCTTCAAGAGGGCCTTGTGTGACTTAGGGTCAAGTGTAAACCTCATGCCTCTCTCTGTAATGGATAAGTTAGGGATCTCTGAGGTGCAAGCTGCAAAAATCTCACTAGAGATGGCAGACAACTCAAGAAAACAAGCCCATGGACTTGTAGAGGATGTTCTGGTTAAGGTTGAAGACCATTACATCCCTACTGACTTCATAGTCCTAGAGACTGGGAAGTGCATGGATGAATCCATCATCCTTGGCAGACCCTTCCTAGCCACAGCAAGGGCTGTGATTGATGTTGATAGAGGAGAGTTGATCATTCAAGTGAATGAAGAATCCTTGGTGTTTAAGGCCCAAGGATATCCCTCTGTCATCATGGAGAGGAAGCATGAAGAGCTTCTCTCAAAACAGAGCCAAACAGAGCCCCCACAGCCAAACTCTAAGTTTGGTGTTGGGAGGCCACAACCAAACTCTAAGTTTGGTGTTGAACCCCCACATTCAAACTCTAAGTTTGGTGTTGGGAGGTTCCAACATGGCTCTGAGTATCTGTGAGGCTCCATGAGAGCCCTCTGTCAAGCTATTGACATTAAAGAAGCGCTTGTTGGGAGGCAACCCAATGTTTTATAATTAACTATTTTCTTTTGTTATTTTTTGTAGGTTGATGATCATGAGAAGTCACAAAATCAATGAAAAAAAAAGCAAAAATAGAATGAAAAACAGGAAGAAAAACAGCACACCCTGGAGGACGCACCCACTGGTGTTTAAACGCCAGTGAGGTTAGCTGTTGGGCGTTTAACGCCCAGTCTGGCACCATTCTGGGCGTTTAACGCCAGAAAGGGGCACCAGACTGGCGTTAAACGCCAGAAATGGGCAAGAAGCTGGCGTTAAACGCCAGAAAGGGGCACCAGCCCGGCGTTTAACGCCAGAAATGGCTCAAAACGTGATTTTGCTTGCCATTTGGTGCAGGGATGACTTTTCCTTGACACCTCAGGATCTGTGGACCCCACAGGATCCCCACCTACCCTACCACTCTCTCTCTTCTTCACCCATTCACCAATCACCTCAACACCTCTTCCCCAAAAACCCCTCACCTATCAAATCCCATCTTTCTCTTCACCACTCACATCCATCCTTCATAAAACCCCACCTACCTCACCATTCAAATTCAAACCACTTTCCCACCCAAACCCACCCTCAAATGGCCGAACCCTACCCTTCCCCTTCTCCTATATAAACCCTCCTTCACTCCTTCATTTTCACACATCCTAAACACCATTTCTCTACCCTTTGGCCGAACACATAGCCATTCCCTTCTTCCTCTTTTCTTCTTCTTCTACTCTCTTCTTTCTTCTTTTGCTCGAGGACGAGCAAACCTTTTAAGTTTGGTGTGGTAAAAGCATTGCTTTTTGTTTTTCCATAACCATTTATGGCATCCAAGGCCGGAGAAACCTGTAGAAAGAGGAAAGGGAAGGCAAAGGCTTCCACCTCCGAGTCATGGGAGATGGAAAGATTCATCTCAAGGGTGCATCAAGACCACTTCTATGAAGTTGTGGCCTTGAAGAAGGTGATCCCCGAGGTCCCTTTTTCACTCAAAAAGGGTGAATATCCGGAGATCCGACATGAGATCCGAAGAAGAGGTTGGGAAGTCCTTACCAACCGCATTCAACAAGTCGGAATCTTGATGGTTCAAGAGTTCTATGCCAATGCATGGATCACCAAGAACCATGACCAAAGTGTGAACCCGAATCCAAAGAATTATCTTACTATGGTTTGGGGGAAATACTTGGATTTTAGTCCGGAAAGTGTAAGGTTGGCATTCAATTTGCCCATGATGCAAGGAGATGAACATCCTTACACTAGAAGGGTCAACTTTGATCAAAGGTTGGACCAAGTCCTCACAGTCATATGTGAAGAGGGCGCCCAATGGAAGAGAGATTCAAGAGGGAAGCCGGTTCAATTAAGAAGGCATGACCTCAAGCCCGTGGCTAGAGAATGGTTGGAGTTCATCCAACGCTCAATCATTCCCACTAGCAACCGGTCCGAAGTTACCATAGACCGGGCTATCATGATCCATAGCATCATGATTGGAGAAGAAATAGAACTTCATGAGGTTATAGCCCAATAACTCTATAAGGTGGCGGACAAGTCCTCTACCTTGGCAAGGTTAGCCTTTCCTCATCTCATTTGTCACCTCTGTTATTCAGTTGGAGTTGACATGGAGGGAGACACCCCCATTGATGAGGACAAGCCCATCACTAAGAAGAGGATGGAGCACACAAGAGACCCCACTCACCATGAGATCCCTGAGATACCTCAAGGGATGCACTTTCCTCCACAAAACTATTGGGAGCAACTAAACACCTCCCTAGGAGAATTGAGTTCCAACATGGGACAACTAAGGGTGGAGCACCAAGAACACTCCATCATCCTCCATGAAATTAGAGAAGATCAAAGAATCATGAGAGAGGAGCAACAAAGACAAGGAAGAGACATTGAGGAGCTCAAGCACTCTATAGGATCTTCAAGAGGAAGAAAGAGCCGCCATCACTAAGGTGGACCCGTTCCTTGATTTCCTTGTTCTTTATTCTTCTGTTTTTCGAATTCTAGTGCTTATGTTTATCTATGTTTGTGTCTTGTGATCATTAGTGTCTTAGTGTCTATGCCTTAAAAGTTATGAATGTCCTATGAATCCATCACCTTTCTTGAATAAAAACGTGCTTAATTGAAAAGGAAAGAATTGCATGAATTTTGAATTTTATAACAGTTTAATTATTTTGATGTGGTGGCAATATTTTTGTTTTCTGAATGTATGATTAAACAGTGCATATGTATCTTGAATTTGTGGTTCATGAATGTTGGCTCTTGAAAGAATGATGAAAAAGGAGACATGTTACTGAGGATCTGAAAAATCATTAAAATGATTCTTGAAGCAAGAAAAAGCAATGAAAAAAAAAGAAAATTTCGAAAAAAAAAGAGAGAAGGAAAAAGAAAACGAAAAAAAAAGTATTTATAGAGAAAAGAAAGAAAAATAAAGTTGTGATCCAAGGCAATAAGAGTGTGCTTAAGAACCCTGGACACCTCTAGTTGGGAACGCTAGCAAAGCTGAGTCACAATCTGAAAAGGTTCACCCAATTATGTGTCTGTGGCATGTATGTATCCGGTGGTAATACTGGAAGACAGAGTGCTTTGGGCCACAGCCAAGACTCAATAAGTAGCTATGTTCAAGAATCATCATACTTTACTAGGAGAATCAATAACACTATCTAGATTCTAAGTTCCTAAAGAAGCCAATCATTCTGAATTTCAAAGGATAGAGTGAGATGCCAAAACTATTCAGAGGCAAAAAGCTAAAAGCCCCGCTCATCTAATTAATACTGATCTTCATAGATGTTTTTGGAATTTATTGCATATTCTCTTCTTTTTATCTTATTTGATTTTCAGTTGCTTGAGGACAAGCAACAATTTAAGTTTGGTGTTGTGATGAGCGGATAATTTGTACACTTTTTGGCATTGTTTTCAGTATGTTTTTAGTATGATCTAGTTAGTTTTTAGTATATTTTTATTAGTTTTTAGTTAAAATTCACTTTTCTGGACTTTACTATGAGTTTGTGTGTTTTTCTGTGATTTCAGGTATTTTCTGGCTGAAATTGAGGGACCTGAGCAAAAATCTGATTCAGAGACTGAAAAGGACTGCAGATGCTGTTGGATTCTGACCTCCCTGCACTCGAAGTGGATTTTCTGGAGCTACAGAAGCCCAATTGGCGCGCTCTCAACGGCGTTGGAAAGTAGACATCCTGGGCTTTCCAGCAATATATGATAGTCCATACTTTGCCCAAGATTTGATGGCCCAAACCGGCGTTCAAAGTCACCCTCAGAAATCCCAGCGTTAAACGCTGGAACTGGCACCAAAATGGGAGTTAAACGCCCAAACTGGCATAAAAGCTGGCGTTTAACTCCAAGAAGAGTCTCTACACGAAAATGCTTCATTGCTCAGCCCAAGCACACACCAAGTGGGCCCGGAAGTGGATTTTTATGTCATTTACTCATCTCTGTACACCCTAGGCTACTAGTTTTCTATAAGTAGGACCTTTTACCATTGTATTTTCATCTTTTGATCTTTGGATCTTTTGATCACTTTGGGAGGCTGGCCATTCGGCCATGCCTAGACCTTGTTCTTATGTATTTTCAATGGTGGAGTTTCTACACACCATAGATTAAGGTGTGGAGCTCTGCTGTACCTCGAGTTTTAATGCAATTACTATTGTTCTTCCATTCAATTCCGCTTGTTCTTGTTCTAAGATATCACTTGTTCTTCAACTTGATGAATGTGATGATCCGTGACACTCATCATCATTCTCACTCATGAACGTGTGACTGACAACCACCTCCGTTCTACCTTCGATTGGGTGAATATCTCTTGGATTCTTTAACCGGAGTCTTCGTGGTATAGGCGAGAACTGATGGCGGCATTCAAGAGAATCCGAAAGGTCTAACCTTGTCTGTGGTATTCTGAGTAGGATTCAATGATTGAATGACTGTGACGTGCTTCAAACTCCTAGCAGGCGGGGCGTTAGTGACAGACGCAAAAGAATCGATGGATTCTATTCCGGCCTGACCGAGAACCGACAGCTGATTACCCCATGCTGTGACAGAGCATAGGCAAACGTTTTCACTGAGAGGATGGGAGGTAGCCATTAACAATGGTGAAACCCTACACAAGCTTGCCATGGAAAGGAATAAGAAGGATTGGATGAAGACAATAGGAAAGCAGAGAGACGGAAGGGAAGGCATCTTCATGCGCTTATCTGAAGTTCCTACCAATGAATTACATAAGTATCTCTATCTTTACCTTTATGTTTATTTTCGTTCATCACCATATCCATTTGAGTTTGCCTGACTAAGATTTACAAGATGACCATAGCTTGCTTCATACTAACAATCTCCGTGGGATCGACCCTTACTCGCGTAAGGTTTATTACTTGGTCGACCCAGTGCACTTGCTGGTTAGTTGTGCGAAGTTGTGTAATGCCATGGTATTGAGCACCAAGTTTTTGGGGTTCATGACCGGGGATTATGAGAGTTGTGAAAAGTATTGTTCACAATTTCGCGCACCAACAAGTCATCCAATTCTTTGGTAAGCAAAGGGGGTTCATCCTCCCAAGTCTCATTACCAAATAACTTGTTATTTAGCTTCATGATTGCTCCAAGGTATTTAGCAACTTTCTCTTCGGTGACATACTCATCCTCTTCAGAGGAAGAATACTCATCAGAGCTCATGAATGGCAGAAGTAAGCCCAATGGAATCTTTATGGTCTCATTATGAGCCTCAGATTCCCATGGTTCCTCATTAGGGAACTCATTGGAGGCCAGTGGACGTCCATTGAGGTCTTCCTCAGTGGCGTTCACTACCTCTCCCTCCTCTCCAAATTCGGCCATGTTGATGGCCTTGCACTCTCCTTTTGGATTTTCTTCTGTATTGCTTGGAAGAGTACTAGGAGGGAGTTCAGTAATTTTCTTGCTCAGCTGACCCACCTGTGCCTCTAAATTTCTAATGGAGGACCTTGTTTCAGTCATGAAACTTTGAGTGGTTTTGATTAGATCAGAGACCATGGTTGCTAAGTCAGAGTGGTTTTGCTTAGAATTCTCTGTTTGTTGCTGAGAAGATGATGGAAAAGGCTTGCCATTGCTAAACCTGTTTCTTCCACTATTATTGTTGTTGAAACCTTGTTGAGGTCTCTGTTGATTCTTCCATGAAAGATTTGGATGATTTCTCCATGAAGGATTATAGGTGTTTCCATAGGGTTCTCCCATGTAATTCACCTCTTCCATTGAAGGGTTCTCAGGATCATAAGCTTCTTCTTCAGATGAAGCGTCCTTAGTACTGCTTGGTGCAGCTTGCATTCCAGACAGACTTTGAGAAATCAAATTGACTTGCTGAGTCAATATCTTGTTTTGAGACAATATGGCATTCAGAGTATCAATCTCAAGAACTCATTTCTTCTGATTCGTCCCATTGTTCACAGGATTCCTTTCAAAAGTGTATATAAATTGGTTATTTGCAACCATTTCAATCAATTCTTGAGCTTCTGCACGCGTCTTCTTCAGATGAAGAGAGCCTCCAGCAGAACTATCCAATGACATCTTGGACAGTTCAGACAGACCATCATAGAAGATACCTATGATGCTCCATTCAGAGAGCATGTCAGAGGGACACTTTCTGATTAATTGTTTGTATCTTTCCCAAGCTTCATAGAGGGATTCTCCTTCCTTCTGTCTGAAGTTTTGGACTTCCACTCTAAGCTTACTCAATTTTTGAGGTGGAAAGAACTTTGCCAAGAAGGCATTGACTAGCTTTTCTCAAGAGTTCAGGCTTTCTTTAGGTTGTGAGTCCAACCATGTCCTAGCTCTATCTCTTACAGCGAAAGGGAATAGCATAAGTCTGTAGACCTCAGGGTCAACCCCATTAGTCTTGACAGTGTCACAGATTTGCAAGAACTCAGCTAAAAACTGATGAGGATCTTCCAATGGAAGTCCATGGAACTTGCAATTCTATTGCATTAGAGAAACCAATTGAGGCTTAAGCTTAAAGTTGTTTGCTCCAATGGCAGGGATAGAGATGCTTCTCCCATATAAGTCGGGGGTAGGTGCAGTAAAGTCACCCAGCACCTTCCTTGCATTGTTGGCATTGTTGTTGTTTTCGGCTGCCATGGGTTCTTCTTGTTTGAAGATTTCTGTTAGGTCCTCTACAGAGAGTTTTGCCTTAGCTTCTCTTAGGTTTCGCTTCAAGGTCCTTTCAGGTTCAGGGTCAGCCTCAACAAGAATGCTTTTGTCTTCGCTCCTGCTCATATGAAAGAGAAGAAAACAAGAAAATATGGAATCCTCTATGTCACAGTATAGAGATTCCTTGAGGTGTCAGAGGAAAAGAAAAATGGAAGGAAGAGGTAGAAAATTCGAACTTATCAAGAAAGATGGAGTTCAAATTGTGCATTAAGGATGAGTGTTAGTCCATAAATAGAAGGATGTGAAAAGAGGGGAAGAAATTTTTGAAAATAAATTAAAAGGATTTTAAAAACATTTTGAAAAATACTAATTGATTTTCGAAAACTAAGAGTGGAAAAGAAATCAAGTGATTTTTGAAAAAGATTTTGAAATTAGAAATTAAAAAGATATGATTGAAAACTATTTTGAAAAAGATGTGATTTAAGAAGATATGATTGAAAAAGATATAATTTTAAAAAGACATGATTGAGAAGATATGATTTGAAAAATAATTTAAAAAGATTTGATTTTGAAAATTAATGACTTGGCTAACAAGAAAAGATATGATTCAAACATTAAACATTTCTTAACAGAAAAGGCAACATACTTGAAATGTTGAATCAAATCATAGATTGATAGCAAGTATTTTTGAAAATGGGAAGAAATTGATTTTGAAAAAGATTTGATTGAAAAGATTTGATTTGAAAAATATTTGATTTTGAAAAATTTTGAAAACTTGAAAAAAATTTGAATTGAAAACAGAATCTTCCCTCTTGTGCCATCCTGGCGTTAAACGCCCAGAATGGTGCACATTCTGGCATTTAACGCCCAAAGCACTACCCTTTTGGGCGTTAAACGCCCAGCCAGGCACCCTGGCTGGCGTTTAAACGCCAGTTTGCCTTCTTTACTGGGCGTTTTGAACGCCCAGCTTTTTCTGTGTAATTCCTCTGCTGTATGTTCTGAATCTTCAATTCTCTGTATTATTGACTTGAAAAGACACAAATTAAAAAAAATTTGGATTTTTAATAATGAGGAATAATCAAAATGCAACTGAAATCAAATAAACAATGCATGCAAGACACCAAACTTAAAAGTTTGTATACTATTGACACTAACAAGTTGAGAATGCATATGAGAAACAACAAAACACTCAAGACAAGAGAATTTAAAGATCAGAGCAAGTAAATCGTCAAGAACAACTTGAAGATCACTGAAGACACATGAATGAATGCAAGAAGAACAAAAACATGCAATTGACACCAAACTTAAAATGAGACTCTAGACTCAACAAGAAACATAAAATATTTTTGGATTTTATGATTTTGTAAATTTTTTTGGATTTTTCAAAAATTAAGTGGAAAAAGAAAATAAAGATATCAAAATTCTTAATGAGAATTCTAGAAATCATGCAATGTTAGTCTAAAGCTTCAGTCTAAAGGAATTAGACATGGCTAGCCAAGCTTCAGCAGGACATTGCATTCAAGAGCTAAATTGATGAAGATCAATCAGCTTTGGTGATGATAAGAACATCACCTTGAAACACTAGAATTCATTCTTAAGAACTCTGAAAAAAATACCCAATCTAAGCAACAAGATGAACCGTCAGTTGTCCAAACTCAACAATCCCCGGCAACGGCGCCAAAAACTTGGTGTACGAAATTGTGATCATCAATGGCGCCATCAACATGGTACGCACAATTACAATCCCAACTCTTTATCACAACTTCGCACAACTAACCAGCAAGTGTACTGGTCGTCCAAGTAATAAACCTTACGCGAGTAAGGGTCGATCCCACGGAGATTGTTGGTATGAAGCAAGCTATGGTCACCTTGTAAATCTCAGTCAGGCAAACTCAAATGGTTATGGATGATGTATGAATAAAACATAAAGATAGAGATAGAGATACTTATGTAATTCATTGGTGAGAATTTCAGATAAGCGTATGGAGATGCTTTGTCCCTTCCGTCTCTCTGCTTTCCTACTGTCTTCATCCAATCCTTCTTACTCCTTTCCATGGCAAGCTGTATGTAGGGTTTCACCATTGTTAGTGGCTACCTTCCATCCTCTCAGTGAAAATGTTCAACGCACCCTGTCACGGCACGGCTATTCAGCTGTCGGTTCTCGATCATGTCGGAATAGAATCCAGTGATTCTTTTGCGTCTGTCTCTAACGCCCCACAATCGCGAGTTTGAAGCTCGTCACAGTCATTCAATCATTGAATCCTACTCAGAATACCACAGACAAGGTTTAGACCTACCGGATTCTCTTGAATGCCGCCATCAATTCTAGCTTATACCACGAAGATTCCGATTAAGGGATCCAAGAGATAAACATTCAAGCCTTGTTTGCTTGTAGAACAGAAGTGGTTGTCAGGCACTCGTTCATAAGTGAGAATGATGATGAGTGTCACATAATCATCACATTCATCATGTTCTTGGGTACAAATGAATATCTTAGAACAAGAACAAGCTGAATTGAATAGAAGAACAATAGTAATTGCATTAATACTCGAGGTACAGCAGAGCTCCACACCTTAATCTATGGTGTGTAGAAACTCCACCATTGAAAATACATAAGAACAAAAGTGATCATTGGCTTCGGCCCCAGAGAGGAACCAGAAGAACCAAGATCTGATCTTAGATCTAAAGTGATCAAAAGATGAAAATACAATAGTAAAAGGTCCTATTTGTAGAGAACTAGTAGCCTAGGGTTTACAGAAATGAGTAAATTACATAAAAATCCACTTCCGGGCCCACTTGGTGTGTGCTTGGGCTGAGCATTGAAGCATTTTCGTGTAGAGACTTCTCTTGGAGTTAAACGCCATCTTTTGTGCCAGTTTGGGCGTTTAACTCCCATTCTTGTGCCAGTTCCGGCGTTTAACGCCGGGCAGTTTTGAGCTGATTTGGAATGCCAGTTTGGGCCATCAATTCTCGGGGAAAGTACGGACTATTATATATTGCTGGAAAGCCCAGGATGTCTACTTTGCAACGCAATTGAGAGCGCACCAATTGGGCTTCTGTAGCTCCAGAAAATCCACTTCGAGTGCAGGGAGGTCAGAATCCAACAGCATCTGCAGTCCTTTTCAGCCTCTGAATCAGATTTTTGCTCAGGTCCCTCAATTTCAGCCAGAAAATACCTGAAATCACAGAAAAATACACAAACTCATAGTAAAGTCTAGAAAAGTGAATTTTAACTAAAAACTAATAAAAATATACTAAAAACTAACTAAAACATACTAAAAACATACTAAAACAATGCCAAAAAGCATATAAATTATCCGCTCATCATCAACCATGGGACTCAACAACCTTGAGCAGCTTCATCTTCAGTTCATTGGCGCCTTCCCTTTGTCCTTCTTCTTGGGAGGGGATGAGCCACCTTCACTCGGTTTGGATGAACCTTCTTGATCCTTGGTGTCCTTGGGCTTCCAGAATCCTAGCCTCCTCATGTAATCCTTCTCATCTTCCTTATGTTTGGCTAGGATCTCCTCTTGTCTTGCACTTAGCTCTCCCGTCCCTTGCATGAAGGTTGGGTAACCTGGGTTCAGAGCGGCAACAGCATTACACAAGTGATTCAGCTTTGCTTGTGTGTTGATGTCATACTGCCTCCTGGATATGGTCCTGGCATCATAGAGATGCCTGAACTCGGCCAAGTTCTTCTGTTGCCACTTGCCTTGCTCTCCTATTTTGTTCAGTGTGCTTCGCACCTCTCCCAAGTCAAATTGTTCTTGCTGCTCCTTCCTCATATGCTCCCAACTCTCTTGGAGTTGTTGAATGTTTTGGTTGACTTGGCTCCATTATTGTTGCTGAGCCTCCTTGAATTGATTGACATCCTCCCTTAAGTGGTGTAGGTCTCCCTCATTTGGTGTACATTCCCTTGCATTTGTTCCCAGTTGAATCCCTTTGAAAATTGTTGATATTGGTATTGTGGTGGTGGTGGTTGAAGTGCTAAAAATTGAGGTTGTTCTTTGGTGCAAGAAATTGTGATCATCAACAATGGCGCCAAAAACTTGGTAGCACTCTCAAACATGAATCACACTTAGTCACAACTCCGCACAACTAACCAGCAAGTGCACTGGGTCATCCAAGTAATACCTTACGTGAGTAAGGGTCGATCCCACAGAGATTGTTGGTATGAAGCAAGCTATGGTCATCTTGTAAATCTCAGTCAGGCGGATAATAATTGATTATTGGGTTTTCGAAAATATAAAGAGATAATTAATTTATTAATAAAGGATAGAAATACTTATGTAATTTCATTGGTAGGAATTTCAGATAAGTGTATGGAGATGCTGTATTCCTTTTGAATCTCTGCTTTTCTACTGCATCCATCCAATCCTTCTTACTCCTTTCCATGGCAAGCTGTATGTAGGGCATCACCATTGTCAATGGCTACATCCCATCCTCTCAGTGAAAAAGGTACAAATGCTCTATCACGGCACGACTAATCATCTGTCGGTTCTTGATCATGTTGGAATAGATCCCTTTATTCTTTTGCGTTTGTCATCACGCCCAACAATCGCGAGTTTGAAGCTCGTCACAGTCATTCAATCCCAGAATCCTACTCGGAATACCACAGACAAAGTTTAGACTTTCTGGATTCTCATGAATGCCGCCATCAATTCTAGCTTATACCACGAAGATTCTGATTAAGGGATCCAAGAGATATGCGCCCGGCCTAAGGTAGAACGGAAGTGGTTGTCAGTCACGTGCGTTCATAGGTGAGAATGATGATGAGTGTCACGGATCATCACATTCATCATGTTGAAGTACAACGAATATCTTAGAACAGGAATAAATGGAATTGAATAGGAAATAGTAGTAATTGCATTAAAACTTGAGGTACAGCAGAGCTCCACACCCTTAATCTATGGTGTGTAGAAACTCCACCGTTGAAAATACATAAGTGATGAAGGTTCAGGCATGGCCGAGAGGCCAGCCCCCAAGGTCTAAGAACTAAACGTTCAAAGATGTCTAATACACTAGTAAAAAGTCCTATTTATAAAAAACTAGCTGCTAGGGTTTACAAAAGTAAGTAATTGATGCATAAATCCACTTTCGGGGCCCACTTGGTGTATGTTTGGGCTGAGCTTGAATGTTACACGAGCTGAGGCTTATCTTGGAGTTGAACACCAAGTTGTAACGTGTTTTGGGCGTTCAACTCTGGTTCGTGACGTGTTTCTGGCGTTTGCATTGACTCTAGAATGCAGCATGGAACTGGCGTTGAGCGCCAGTTTACATCGTCAATTCCCGAATAAAGTATGAACTATTATATATTGCTGGAAAGCTCTGGATGTCTACTTTCCAACGCCATTAAGAGCGCGCCATTTAAAGTTCGGTAGCTCCAGAAAATCCATTTCGAGTGCAAGGAGGTCAGATTCCAACAACATCAGCAGTCCTTTGTTAGCCTTTTATCAGAGTTTTGCTCAGGTCCCTCAATTTCAGCCAGAAAATACCTGAAATTACAGAAAAACACACAAACTCATAGTAAAGTCCAGAAATGTGAATTTAGCATAAAAACTAATGAAAACATCCCTAAAAGTAGCTTGAACCTATTAAAAACTACCTAAAAACAATGCCAAGAAGCGTATAAATTATCCGATAATCACAACACCAAACTTAAATTGTTGCTTGTCCCCAAGCAACTGAAAATCAAATAGGATAAAAAGAAGAGAATATACTATAAATTCCAAAATATCAATGAATATTAATTCTAATTAGATGAGCGGGACTTGTAGCTTTTTGCTTCTGAACAGTTTTGGCATGTCACTTTATCCTTTGAAGTTTAGAATGATTGGCTTCTATAGGAACTTAGAATTTCATATAGTGTTATTGATTCTCCTAGTTAAGTATGTTGATTCTTGAACACAGCTACTTTTATGAGTCTTGGCCGTGGCCCTAAGCACTTTGTTTTCCAGTATTACCACCGGATACAAAAATGCCACAGACACATAACTGGGTGAACCTTTTCAGATTGTGACTCGGCTTTGCTAAAGTCCCTAGTTAGAGGTGTCCAGAGTTCTTAAGCATACTCTTTTTGCTTTGGATCACGACTTTAACCACTCAGTCTCAAACTTTTCACTTGGACCTGCATGCCACAAGCACATGGTTAGGGACAGCTTGAATTAGCCGCTTAGGCCTGGATTTTATTTCCTTGGGCCCTTCTATCCATTGATGCTCAAAGCCTTGGATCCTTTTTACCTTTGCCTTTTGGTTTTACGGGCTATTGGCTTTTTCTGCTTGCTTTTCTTTTCCTTTCTATTTTTTTTGCCACTCTTCTCTTTTTTTTTTCCAAGCTTTTGCTTATTCATTGCTTTTTCTAGCTTCAAGAATCAATCTCATGATTTTTCAGATTGTCAATAACATTTTTCTTTGTTCATCATTCTTTCAAGAGCCAACAATTTTAACATTCATACACAACAAGATCAAAAATATGCACTGTTCAAGCATTCATTCAGAAAACAAAAAGTATTGTCACCACATCAATATAATTAAACTAAATTCAAGGATGAATTCAAAGCTCATGTACTTCTTGTTCTTTTGAATTAAAAACATTTTTCATTTAAGAGAGGTGAAGGATTCATGGAATTATTCATAGCCTTAAGACATAGTTACTAAATACAAATGATCATGTAATAAAGACACAAACATAGATAAACATATAACATAAAAAAATGAAAAGTAGAAAAAAATTTAAGAACAAGGAATGAGTCCACCTTAGTGAGGGTGGCGCCTTCTTGAAGGACCATTGATGTCCTTGAGCTCTTCTATGTCTCTTCCTTGTCTTTGTTTCTCCTCCCTAGTGATTTTGGTGCTCCTAATAATTATGTGGAGGAAAATGTATCCCCTGAGGTATATCAGGAATTTCTTGATGAGGGAATTCCTCATGTTCTCTTGATGTGCAGTCAAATGCTCTTCTACTGAGCTATGGACCCTTGTGATGAATCTCTCCATCTCCCATGACTTGGAGGTGGAAGCTTTTTGTCTTCCCTTTTCTCTTTTTTTTTCTTTTTTTTTTTTGAGGTTTCTCTGGCCTTAGGTGTAGTATAATCACCAAGCACCCTCCTTGCATTGTTATTATTTTCGGCTGCCATCTCCTCTTCTTTTTCAAAAATTTCTGTAAAGTTTTCTCTGAATTGTTGAATTTTAGTTTCTCTTGACTTCCTCTTTAGAGTCCTTTCAGGTTCAGGATCTTCTTCAATAAGAATGTTCTTGTCCTTGCTCCTGCTCATATGAAAAAGAAGGGAACAAAAAATAATAATAGGGATCCTCTTTGTCCAGATATAGAGGTTTCTTTATGTGAGTAGAAAAGAAGAAGAATAGGAAGGAGAAGAGGAAAATTCGAACTCAGAGAGGGGGGGTTCAAGTTTTAGGATGAAGAGAAGTGTTAGTAAATAAATAAAATAAATAGAAAGAGGTGAGAGGGATAGAAATTTGAAAAATAAATTTTGAAAAAGGGATAGTAATTTTCAAAAATTAAAATGAAATAAAATTAAAATTAAAATTTGAAATAATTAATTAATTAGAAGAATTTTGAAAAAGAGGAAGGTAATTTTTGAAAATTAGAGAGAGAAAATTAGTTAGGTAATTTTGAAAAAGATAAAAAACAAACAAAAAGTTAATTAGTTAGTTGATAAAGATATTAAAATCAAATTTGAAAAGATAAGAAGATAAGAAGTTAGTTAAGATATTTTAAAATCAAATTTTTGAAAAAGATAAAACTTTGAAAAAGATATGATATAAAAGATATGATAAAAAGATATGATTTTTGAAAAGATAGATTGAAAAGATATTTTTTGAAAAGATATGATTTTAAAAGATATGGTTTTAAAAAGATATAATTGAAGTTAGTTTTGAAAAATATTTGAATTTTAAAATCATAATTAATGACTTGACTCACAAGAAATCACAAGATATGATTCTAGAACTTAATGTTTGAATCTTTCTTAACAAGAAAGTAACAAACTTGAAATTTTTGAATCAAAACATTAATTGATGATGTGATTTTCGAAAATATGATATAAAAATAAGAAAAAGATTTTGAAATATTTTGAAAAATATTTTTGACATTTTCGAAAATAATAAAAAATGGAAAAGATATGATTTTTGAAAAAGATTTTAAAAAGATAAGAATTTTTAAAAGATAAGATATATTTTTGAAATTTTTGAAATTTTTTTTATGAGAGAGAAAAACACTAAAAATACTTAATGCATTAAAATTTTGGATCAAAACACATGATGCATGCAAGAACACTATGAATGTCAAGATGAACACCAAGAACACTTTGAAGATCATGATGAACATCAAGAACATATTTTTGAAAAATTTTCAACGTAAAGAAAACATGCAAGACACCAAACTTAGAAATCTTTAATGCTTGGACAATATGAATGCAAGAGTACACATGAAAAACAACACAAGACACAAATAAGAAAATATCAAGATCAAACAAGAAGACTTACCAAGAACAACTTGAAGATCATGAAGAACACTATGAATGCATGAATTTTCGAAAAATGCATAATAATTTTTAAAACATGCAATTGACACCAAACTTAAAAATTGACACTAGACTCAACCAAGAAACACAAAATATTTTTGGTTTTTATGATTTTATGACTTTTTTTGTATTTTCTTTTATTTTTTTCAAAAAATTAATTTGAAGAAAAGAATAAGGAAATTCAAAATTTTTAATAAGAATTCTATGAATCTTAGCAATGTTAGTCTAAAGCTCCGGTCCAGGAATTAGACATGGCTTCATAGCCAGCCAAAACACTAAACATGGTCAATGGCCAGCCAAGCTTTAATTGAAACATCCTATACAATAGCCAATTTGCTGAGAAAGACAAAGAAGCTCTTTTCTAAGGATGAGTGAAACCTCGGTCCAAAAGAATTTAGACATGGCTTTTACAGCTAGCCAAGCTTCAACATGCTTTATGAAACTCTATAATTCATTCTTAAAAATTTAGAATAATTTTCGAAAATAGATGAGAAATTTTTGAAAAATATTTTTGAAAACTTTTTGAAAAGAAAATAAAAAAGAAAATTACCTAATCTGAGCAACAAGATGAACCGTTAGTTGTCTATACTCGAACAATCCCCGGCAACGGCGCCAAAAACTTGGTGCACGAAATTGTGATCATCAACAATGGTGCCAAAAACTTGGTAGCGCTCTCAAACGTGAATCACACTTAGTCACAACTCTACACAACTAACCAGCAAGTGCACTGGGTCGTCCAAGTAATATCTTATGTGAGTAAGGGTCGATCCCACAGAGATTGTTGGTATGAAGCAAGCTATGGTCATCTTGTAAATCTCAGTCAGGCGGATAATAATTGATTATTGGGTTTTCAAAAATATAAAGAGATAATTAATTTATTAATAAAGGATAGAAATACTTATGTAATTTCATTGGTAGGAATTTCAGATAAGTCTATGGAGATGCTGTATTCCTTTTGAATCTCTGCTTTCCTACTGCATCCATCCAATCCTTCTTACTCCTTTCCATGGCAAGCTGTATGTAGGGCATCACCGTTGTCAATGGCTACATCCCATCCTCTCAGTGAAAAAGGTCCAAATGCTCTATTACGGCACGACTAATCATCTATCGGTTCTTGATCATGTTGGAATAGAATCCCTGATTCTTTTGAGTTTGTCATCACGCCCAACAATCGCGAGTTTGAAGCTCGTCACAGTCATTCAATCCCAGAATCCTACTCGGAATACCACAGACAAGGTTTAGACTTTCCGGATTCTCATGAATGCCGCCATCAATTCTAGCTTATACCACGAAGATTCTGATTAAGGAATCCAAGAGATATGCGCCCGGCCTAAGGTAGAACGGAAGTGGTTGTCAATCATGCGCGTTCATAGGTGAGAATGATGATGAGTGTCAGGGATCATCACATTCATCATGTTGAAGTGCAACGAATATCTTAGAACAGGAATAAATGGAATTGAATAGGAAATAGTTGTAATTGCATTAAAACTTGAGGTACAGCAGAGCTCCACACCCTTAATCTATGGTGTGAAGAAACTCCACCGTTGAAAATACATAAGTGATGAAGGTTCAGGCATGGCCGAGAGGCCAGCCCCCAAGGTCTAAGAACTAAACGTTCAAAGATGTCTAATACACTAGTAAAAAGTCCTATTTATAATAAACTAGCTGCTAGGGTTTACAGAAGTAAGTAATTGATGCATAAATCCACTTTCGGGGCCCACTTGGTGTATGTTTGGGCTGAGCTTGAATGTTACACGAGCTGAGGCTTATCTTGAAGTTGAACACCAAGTTGTAACGTGTTTTGGGCGTTCAACTCTGGTTCGTGACGTGTTTCTGGCGTTTGACTCCAGAATGCAGCATGGAACTGGCGTTGAGCGCCAGTTTACGTCGTCAATTCCCGAATAAAGTATAGTCTATTATATATTGCTGGAAAGCTCTGGATGTCGACTTTCCAACGCCGTTGAGAGCGCGCCATTTGAAGTTTTGTAGCTCTAGAAAATCTATTTCGAGTGCAAGGAGATCAGATTCCAACAGCATCAGCAGTCCTTTGTCAGCCTTTTATCAGAGTTTTGCTCAGGTCCCTCAATTTCAGCCAGAAAATACCTGAAATCACAGAAAAACACACAAACTCATAGTAAAGTCCAAAAATGTGAATTTAGCATAAAAACTAATGAAAACATCCCTAAAAGTAGCTTGAACCTATTAAAAACTACCTAAAAACAATGCCAAAAAGCGTATAAATTATCCGCTCATCATTCTTGTGCCTCCCCCTCTTGTTGTTGTTGTTGTTGTGGTTCATGAGCATAGGCTCTTCATTCTCTAGCCCTGTTGAGTGGGTGGATAGCCACCACCTTTGCCATCTTCTTGGCAGTGATGAACTTATCACACAGCCTTTGTATGAGGCTGGAGAATGCCAACCTTGTGTTGTCATTGGTGCTTTTCAGCACTTTGTTGATGTTGTTGGCAATCGTCTTCCCCACATTGATGTTCTCTCCTCTCATGATGCTGTACATGAGCACATCTCTCTGATGAGAGGATTTTTGCGTGGTCTATAATTCAGAATAAATTCCCGTTGCAAGTATAGCTTCTAAACCAACAAAAGTCCTTTCATACAAACGTTTTGGTTGTCACAAGTAACAAACCCCTTTAAAATTGATAACCGAGTATTTAAACCTCGGGTCATCTTCTCAAGGAATTGCAGGGAGGTATGTTCTTATTATTGGTTATGGAGATTGTAAATTGGGGTTTGAGAATGAGGAATGAATATGGCAAATAATTTAAATGGAAATTAAAATAAATAAATACTGTAAAGCAAACCCTTTGGCAAGGTATAAGAAATTGGAAGTCCAAACTTAGTTATTCTTATCAATAATAATGAAAGTTGAATCTTAATTCCACTTAGTTAACCTTTGCTAAAGCAAAGGAAAGTCAAGGGACTAATTAGTTTGACCTTCGAATCCTATTTATTTCCTAAGAAAAGGTTGGGATTATTGAAGTTCAATTCTATTAGCAAAGATAACAGTTATCAATTATGTTGAGCTAATATAACTCCTGAGTTACTGATTTCTTAAGCAAGACCAAAAGGAAAGGGATTAAATCTACTGGAATAAAAATGTCTTCAGATTGGGAATAATCAATAACATAAATAAAAGAAAGCAATATTAATTGAAATACCTCAAATAACATTAATTCGAAAGAGTAATCTGTAACATAGAAGAATTCATACTAAATTGAAAAAAAAAACAAGTAATGAAAAAGAGAATATTGAACCTGATAAAGAGATAATCCTCAAAACTAATAAAATCCTAAATCTAAATCCTAATCCTAAAGAGAGAGGAGAGAACCTCTCTCCAACTAAACCTAAATCATGGAAAGTGACTAAAAATTTGAGACTCCCCTCGAATGCATGCATTCTGCCACTTCATAACCTCTGGTCTATGCCTTCTGGACTTGGATTTGGGCCAAAAAAGGCTTCAGAATTCACTATGAGCTTTTTCTGCAATTTCTGGTGCGTGGCCTCTGTCACGCGTCCGCGTGGGTCACGCGGTCGCATCAATTGAAGTTTTCCTTGTCGCGCGGTCGCGTCAGTCATGCGGCCGCATCATAGATGTTCTTCTTTAGGTGCGCAGTCGTGTCAGTCATGCGGCCGCGTCGCTGCTTCTTCGCTCTTGGCACGCGGTCACGTCGTCCATGTGGTCGCGTCGCTGCTAGTTTCTTCACAAACTCCGTTTTATGCTTTCCTTCCATTTTTGTTTGTTTTCTTTCCATCCTTTAAGCTATTCCTGCCTTGGGAGATCTAGAACAACTCAACACACCAATCACGGCATCGAATGATAATAAAGGGTAATTAAAATAATTAATTTCAAAGCATAGAAAACATGTTTTTCACAAATATCACATAATAAGGAAGGGAAAGTAAAACCATGAAATTTACATGAATAAGTGGGTGAAGGATTGAATAAATCACTCAAATTAAGCACAGAATATATCATAAAATATGGATTTATCAACTTCCCCACACTTAAGCAATAGCATGTCCTCATGCTAAGCTCAGAGAAACTATAAAGATGAAGAGGAACGGTAGGATGTATGAAATGCAACCTATCTATATGAATGCAACTACATGAAAAAATGTTTCTACCTACTTGGTTAAAAATAAATAAGTTCTCCAAGACAAACATAAATCAGAATTCACTAATTCAAATCATATAAAATAAAGACAAGTAAACTTGTAAGAAGATAGCTCATGAAAGCAGGAACATAGAATTAAGCACTGAACCCTCACTGGTAGTATATATCACTCTAATCTCTTTAGTGTATAGGGTAATCACTCTACTCTTCCCTAGTCATACTTTCTAAACATTGTTCTTCATCTAACTAATCAACAAATATTTAATGTACTAATGCACACATCATGAGGTCTTTTTAAGGTTGTAATGGGGCTAAGGTAAAGGTAGGGATATATATACAAGGCTAAGTGAGCTAATTAAGTGAATCTTTGATTAGTCTAAGATCTCACCTAACATACATACTTTGTAAAGCAAAGCTTCTTTACCTATTCTCCCATATTTTTCCCACTTTTGATGTTACATGCTCATGCATTAGTTTTAATTTTGTCCCATGTGCATTGCTTTATTTTGCATTTGGGGAATTCTTTTGTATCCCCTTTATTCAAATACTGAATTATATATATATATATATATATATTTTAATTCACATGGTAATTCAATTATTTTGATTTCACATGAGCATGCTTCCCAAAAATTTTATTTTGAATTATTTCATTCTTTTTAACTTCCCACCCTTTGTTTTTATCATCCATGTTCCCAATAGGTTTCCCACACTTAAACAATTACACAATTTTTATCTTAAGCTAACCAAGGATTCAACATGAGATTTTAAATTTGTTTTTCTGCTTAAGGCTAGTGTTGTGGTTTATAGAATAAGAGCGAATTAAAGTCTCAAGGGGGCTGACAAGGGTGATGTAAAAGGTAGGCTAATTTTGGGATAAGTGAGCTAGAATCAAACAATGGCCTCAATCATATGCAAGCATGTAAATATATTAAATATTGGACATATAGAATGGAACAAAGTAAAGATTACTATTATAGAGAAGAAAACACACAAAAATAAAAATTTATGGTTAAATAATGTAACCATGTAAATAAGCTCAAAATCTCACAGGTTGTGTGTTCTTTGGCTCAAAAACCATGTTCCAAATACAACTTCAAACAAATTTAACACAAAAATTTTCAATTTAAATTAGTGAAATTTTTCAAAAATAAGATCTTAAAAAGAAACTTATTATTTTAACCAAGCAGTAGCTAAATGCATAAAATCAAACAAACATGCAATTAAACATGCAAATGCAATAATGAACAAACAAAAGAAATAAAATAATGGTGTTGAAAAGAAGAAAATAGCTAACCCATGGAGATCGGTATCAACCTCCCCACACTTAAAGATTGCACCGTCCTCGGTGCATGATGAGATGTACAAGTGGACGGATTTCTCCAACTGACGTTTTTCTCCAAATATTGGGCAGATGGACTTGTTTGTCTCCCCTTTTAGAAGTTTCGCTTTTTCCCTTCCTCGGTGGCCATCCTGAAAGAAGAGGAAAAAGAAGAAAAATTAACCCAGAAATAAAGATAAGAAAATAAATAAAGTATGGGTGTTAATGCCCGATAATAAGGGTCTCAATTACATGGTAGCTACAACATGCAAGTGAGAAAATAATAGAAGCCATGGCATGATAGTGGTGCAAGATTTGAAACATAGGGGAGGAGAGTGTGGGTAATGAAAGACAGTATAAGCTCATGTCAATGCAAAAAGGAATACAAATATCATAAAAGAATAGCATTGATTTAAATAATATGACCCAACAGTGTAAACAAGTCCCTAAGCACCAGATAATACCAGAAAAGTTATAACAGTTGAATAAAAAAATTTAACACCAATGGAAAAATAATAAAGTTAGAAAAGAAAATAAAAATATGCACAAAATTAAGATGCAATGAATGAGATATGCAAATAAATTAAGTAAAACAAAATAAAAGATAAGAAGAATGAGAAGGGAAAGGAGGGAAGAAGGAGTAAGTAAGAA
The DNA here is from genome assembly GCF_003086295.3 of Arachis hypogaea. Taxonomy (NCBI): domain Eukaryota; kingdom Viridiplantae; phylum Streptophyta; class Magnoliopsida; order Fabales; family Fabaceae; genus Arachis; species Arachis hypogaea. The sequence goes on from NC_092041.1 coordinate 52,541,919, forward strand.
AGGACGAAGATAGAATAAAAAAAAAGATAGAAAAATTAGGGTTAGAGAAGAAAAGATAAGAAAATTGGCACTGAGCTGGATAGGTTGTGCGACGTGGGCGACGCGGACGCATGGGTGGCGCGGCCGTGTGGGGCGCAATAAGTTCAGGCGATGCGGACGCGTGGCCTGATTTGCGTGATTGGCACGAGTGCATCCTCGTGGTCGCGCAACTCTCTAATTGAAACTCATTTTGCCAAATCTTAGGGTGACGCGGTCGCGTGGATGGCCTGATATCCAATATGACGCGGACGCGTGGGGCACGCGTTCGCGTGAGTGGGCTAGTGCTGCTAGCACGAGTCTAGCCTAATTCCAGCTCAACTTTCGGCCATACACCCTTTTACGTTGATTTACAGGGCCACGCGATCGCGTGAGTGACGCGATCGTGTGGGAGGCCAAAGTTCCACATGACGCGGTGGCGTGAGCGACGCGGTCGCGTGGGTCAATTTATGCCAAAGGCACGCCTCCAGCCACGCTTTCGCGTGACTCTCTGTCCAACTTTCTTTTCTTCATAACGCACTGGTGACGCGGACGCATCAGCGACGCTGCCACGTCGCGTGCGTATATATATATATATTTTAATGCAGTATGCAGAATGCAATGCTTAATATGAATGCTATGCAAGTATGCATGATTCCAGGTTCAATCAAAACTCGAAAACAAACAAAACAAACTAAAATGAAAACTGAAAAAGGAACGATCATACCATGGTAGGTTGTCTCCCACCTAGCACTTTTAGTTAAAGTCCTTAAGTTGGACATTTGAGGAGCTTCCTATTATGGCGGCTTGTGCTTGAACTCATCCAGAAATCTCCATCAATGTTTTGAGTTCCAATAGCCTCCGAGGTCCCAAACTAGGCACAGAAAGCCTTCAAGTAAGTTAAAGCAAGTGACAAGGCCCCAAGAGTGTTGATTTTTAGATTGAATTCCGGGGTCCCAAATCTTGCTTTTGCACCCGTCTTCTTGTTGAGCAATATTGTTCAAGCCGGGTGGCAAACAGTCTGAATTCTCACTGAAGCAGCCAGACAACTTCCTAGACCCATTCAGTTAAGCTCTACACCAACCTTTGCATTTAAATGTTGAGCACACAACCATGTTGAACCTTGCAGGATAAATCTTATCACTGACCATCTTCTTCTTACTCTTAATACCACAGAGAGCTCTAAGTTGACCATCTGTGTCTAGTAGCCCATATTCAAGTGGAATTAGAAAGCTAAAGGATACGAATTTTACCCACTTGAATATTATGAAGGATGATGGCAACTTAGGGGGAGTTGTTTCTAATGAACGTGCAAGCTCCCTCCCTCGTGCTCTTCTTCGACATCTTCCACCTCTTTGTAATCTTCAATATCAACCTCTTTCTTTTGGTGAATTTCTTCCAATTTAATCTCTTCGTCATTGTTCACCAAGGGCATGGGATGTTGTGTTTCATCTTCTTTAAACTCCATATCAAGTCCAATGGAAGAGGATTCAAATGTAGATAAGAATTCATCAATGATTGAATCTATCTCTTGATCGTCTCCTTCAAAGTCTTCAACTATGATATGCTTTGGAGGTTGTACACCCTCCTCAACATCAGCTTTAAACATCTTTGAAGGGTGCTCTATAACTTGACTTTCTCATGGAGGTTCAGCATCTCCTAAGTCTTCAACCACTGCCTCCTCTTCTTCTTCAATAATTCCGGCTTCCTCTACTTGTTCCAATATCAAATCGTGCTGCTCACTATCTACCAGAGTGCCCAATTTCTCCTTCCTGCTACATTCTTCAGTAGATTTCCCACATGAAACCATGGGGGTTCTTTGAATGTCTGAACGTCGGAAAGGTAATCGATTTCTTTCTTGATCCAGGTATTTAAGTATACAATCGTATTCATCCTCGATGATTTTCTTTTCAACTATTTCTTCACCTTTAAGCACAAAATCCTCCTTGTTGTCTTCTTTCACTAGTTCTTCAACCGCGCTGTCAACTTCAAGGGTGTCTACTACCTTCACCTTTAGCGCCTCTTCTAGCTCCTTATGAAGTATGGATTCGCGAAGATGATCCCTTCTCTCTCGTTCCATGTCAATAGTATCAGTGGGATCATGTTGCTCTTGGATTGATGGATGTTGGTGCTCTTCCATGGATGGTGGTGATGGGATGGGTGGATCATTATGTGGTTCAGATGGAAGTGCAGTGGAGCTTGAGGGTTGAATATTGGGTATAGAGGGTTGGCCCAAGCGGGATATAAGTGCTTGAAGAGTAGAGGCGAGACTAGTGATAGAGGCAAGTTTGCTTTCCATGGAGGTTTGGGGTGGATAGGAGGGTTCATTTGTTGGGAGAGCAGGTTCATAACACGGAAGTGGTTCCTCTTGATAAGGATATGGAGATGGTGTATATTGAGGTGGTGGTTCTGGGTATGGTTCATATGGTGGTTGGTATGGTGAATAGGGATTGGGGTCATATGGAGGTGAATGGTGGAAAGGGGCTTGTGAGTGTGGTGGTTCAAAGTTATGTTGTGAGGATGGTCTCTGAGCATACAGTGGGGCTTGTTGGTAGCTACTAGGCGGTCCACCACATCTATCAGCTTGGTATGCATTGTAGGATGGTCTTTGTCTGTGATATCTAGGAGGGTGTGGTTGCCTAAAGGGTTGATCAGATCCTCTTGGCTCCGTCTATCCTTGTTTGGTCTGACCTTGATGCATATTCCTGTTGTGGTTTCTATTTCCTTCAACAAAGTTAGAACCAAACTCAAAGCGAGAGGGGTGAGAATTCAAGTAGTTATCAGAAATAAGGGGGAAAAGGAGAAACAAATAAACAAGTAAAAGAAAAAAAAATATATATATATATATTAGAAAAATATTTACAATAACCAATAATAAGGCACACGTTTGCAATTTCCCGGCAACGGCGCCATTTTGATGAGAGGATTTTTGCGTGGTCTAGAATTCAGAATAAATTCCCATTGCAAGTATAGCTTCTAAACCAACAAAAGTCCTTTCATACAAACGTTTTGGTTGTCACAAGTAACAAACCCCTTTAAAATTGATAACCGAGTATTTAAACCTCGGGTCGTCTTCTCAAAGAATTGCAGGGAGGTATGTTCTTATTATTGGTTATGGAGATTGTAAATTGGGGTTTGAGAATGAGGAATGAATATGGAAAATAATTTAAATGGCAATTAAAATAAATAAATACTGTAAAGCAAACCCTTTGGCAAGGTATGAGAAATTGGAAGTCCAAACTTAGTTATTCTTATCAATAATAATGAAAGTTGAATCTTAATTCCACTTAGTTAACCTTTGCTAAAGCAAAGGAAAGTCAAGGGACTAATTAGTTTGACCTTCGAATCCTATTTATTTCCTAAGAAAAGGTTGGGATTATTGAAGTTTAATTCAATTAGCAAAGATAATAGTTATCAATTATGTTAAGCTAAGATAACTCCTGAGTTACTGATTTCTTAACCAAGACCAAAAGGAAAGGGATTAAAACTACTGGAATAAAAATGTCTTCATATTGGGAATAATCAATAACATAAATAAAAGAAAGCAATATTAACTGAAATACCTCAAATAACATTAATTCGAAAGAGTAATCTGTAACATAGAAGAATTCATACTAAATTGAAAAAAAAAACAAGTAATGAAAAAGAGAATATTGAACCTGATAAAGAGATAATCCTCAAAACTAATAAAATCCTAAATCTAAATTCTAATCCTAAAGAGAGAGGAGAGAACATCTCTCCAACTAAACCTAAATCATGGAAAGTGACTAAAAATTCGAGACTCCCCTCGAATGGATGCATTCCCCCACTTTATAACCTCTGGTCTATGCCTTCTGGACTTGGATTTGGGCCAAAAAAGGCTGCAGAATTCACTATGAGCTTTTTCTGTAATTTCTGGTGCGTGGCCTCTGTCACGCGTCCGCATGGGTCACGCTGTCGCGTCAATTGGAGTTTTCCTTGTCGCGCGGTCGCGTCAGTCATGCGGCCGCGTCATAGATGTTCTTCTTTAGGTGCGCGGTCGCTTCAGTCATGCAGCCGCGTCGCTGCTTCTTCGCTCTTGGCACGCGATCGCGTCGTCCATGCGGTCGCGTCGCTGCCAGTTTCTTCACAAACTCCATTTTATGCTTTCCTTCCATTTTTGTATGTTTCCTTTCCATCCTTTAAGCTATTCCTGCCTTGGGAGATCTAGAACAACTGAACACACCAATCACGACATCGAATGATAATAAAGGGTAATTAAAATAATTAATTTCAAAGCATAGAAAACATGTTTTTCACAAATATCACATAATAAGGAAGGGAAAGTAAAATCATGCAATTTACATGAATAAGTGGGTGAAGGATTGAATAAATCACTCAAATTAAGCACAGAATATATCATAAAATATGGGTTTATCACTCTCTCCTTGGTCACCTCTGAAGTGTTGGATGTGGGGATTAGGGACCTCCTCACAAATTCTAGCCACCCTCTAGCTTGGGGGCTCAAATCTCTTCTCCTCAATTGGTTGGGTATCCCATCCTTGTCATTGATTCACTGCACATTCATCACACATATTTCACTTAAAACCTCCTCAAACCCAAGGTCTTGTTGCTTCATTCTCTCTTCATAGCTCCGAGTGGAACTTGTTCTCTTCACCATTAGCATTCTTTCTATGCTAGAGGGGCTTTAGTCAATAGATTTACCCCTCACATAGCTAATGTAGCCATATTGTTGCCCTGGTTGATGTACCGCATTGGTATAAAACTCCCTCACCAAGCTTTTTATCACTTTTCTTGGTGGGTTACATAGAAGTGACCAACCCCTCTGTTCAATCTCAATATTGATTTTGATGTGTTCATTCCTTCCTAGTTGGAATTCAACTTCTGGAATGATTTCCCTCTCACTCACCCAACCATAAAATTGGTTTTGGTTGAATGCGGAGAGGAACTTGTAGGTATTGAAAGAGCTTGAGGATCCAGAGGTTGGTTCCCTGGTTCTTCTTTTCTTTGAGGCTGAGCTTTTTGGTGGTGCCATTAGGTTGGGAGAGTGTGAAAAAAAATAGGAATAGGGTGTTGAGAAAGAAAGAGAAGGCAAAACAAGATTTTGCTCCAACACCAAACTTGGGACTTGATTGTCCCAATCAAGAAAAAGAAAGAAAATAGGGGATAGTAGAAGATGAAAGGAGATGCGAAGGTGAGTGTTGTAGGGGTTGTTGAAGTGGGAGAGGAGATGGGGAGTGAGGCTTTTATAATGGGTGAATGATGTTGTTCGAAGGTGGGAAATAAAAGGGATTAAATGTTTTCCCACACTGGGAAGTGTCGCCTAGCGTGGGAAGATGCGCCAACTCTTTTCTCACTGTGTCTTCTGCGTGTGTTGAGTTTCAAAGTGCAAGTACACTTTGACTTCCTTGTTTTGTGAGTTGTTTTCCATGTGGGCCCCATCTTCTCTCCTGGAATTGAAACTGAACCCATTAGTGATGATAAAATAACCCCTTCACATTCCTTCTCATCAAGAGTAAATTGGGTTGCAACTGATGGGTGTCCCTTGGGACACCAAACTTAATTCCTTGGCATCTTAATAAATTGTTTTCATCATTGTGTATTTAATGTGTTCATAAGAGTGGAATAACATCAATCTTTTTATTTTCTTTTGATTCCAGACTCCTCTAAACTCATTAAATTACATTCATTCCTTACTCAAAATATTAAGTGCTTTCAAATTGGGTGATTTGGGCTGCTATGTTATCATTGGTGGTGGCCACACCAAACTTAACCTCTGGGCTTACTCTTCAAAATCAAACTTGTTAATTGTTTGTAAGCCTAGATTAAGTGGGTGAATGCCACACCAAACTTAGCACTTTAGCTAGTTCTCAGCCCATTCACTCATCATTAGTTATGCATTCATCAAGTTGCAAATCCCAAATAAAAAGAAACAAAAGAGTATAAAGAAGATCTAACTATCAAAGCTAACATCAAACTCTCTAATTTACAATTGTAAACTAATTCCTAATTACTAAAAATTAAGCTATCTAATTCACAGAATTTAAACTACATCTAAGAAAAGCAATTAAATCAAAAAGGATAAAGTGTTGGGGTGCCTCCCAACTAGTGCTTCTTTATTGTCATTAACTAGACATTCCTTCATCTTTAGCTGAGCTTGTAGCTCACTCTCTGCTCCTCCAAAGAGCCTCCCAAGTAGTGTTTGAGTCTATGGCCATTGACAGAAAAAGTTTTTTGGGTCTTGTCTTCCATTAGCTCCACATGACCATAGGGAAACACCTTGAGTATAGTGAAAGGTCCTGACCATCGAGACTTAAGTTTTTCAGGGAAGAACTTGAGTCATGAGTTGTAGAATAATACTTTCTGCCCTTCAGTGAACTCTCTTCTTGCTATCTTTTGGTCATGCCACCTTTTTGTATTTTCTTTGTAGATTTTTGCATTCTCATATGCTTGATTTCTAAACTCTTCCAGTTCATTGAGTTGCATCAATCTCTTCTCTCCAGCAGCTTTCTCATCAAATTTCAGTAGTATTAGAGCCCAGAAGGTTCTATGCTCTAGTTCAACTGGTAAGTGGCAAGCCTTGCCAAATACTAGTTGGTATGGTGACATCCCAATGGGAGTCTTGAAGGCTGTCCTGTAGGCCCATAGAGCATTGTCTAGCTTCCTAGACCAGTCCTTTATTGAACTTCCAACAGTTTTTCAAGTATTCGTTTCAGCTCTCTGTTGGAGATCTCAGCTTGCCCATTGGTCTGTGGGTGGTATGGAGTTGCCACTTTGTGTTTGACTCTATATCTGAGAAGGAGTGCTTCCAATTGTTTGTTGTAGAAGTGTGACCCTCCATCGCTAATGAGAGCTCTGGGAACTCCAAATCTGCTGAAGATATTCCTTCTCAAGAAGCTTATCACAACCTTGTTTTCATTTGTTGCAGTAGCTATGGCCTCTACCCATCTTGAAACATAATCAACAGCCACTAATATGTAGCTATTTGAGTAGGAGGTTGGGAAGGGTCCCATGAAATCTATTCCCCATACATCAAATAGTTCTAGCTCTAGTATGTATTGTTGTGGCATCTCGTTCCTCTTGGTTAGATTACCAGCCCTTTGACATTCATCACACCTTGACACTATTTCCTTGGCATATTTAAAAACTGCTGGCCAGTAAAATTCGGATTGGAGCACTTTTGCTGCTATCCTTTCTCCACTGAAGTGACCTTCACATGCTGACCCTTGGCACTGCCATAATACTTCCTGCCCTTCTTCATGGGATATACATCTTCTTAGGACACCATCAGTACACTTTTTGAACAAGCAAGGGTCATCCCAAATGTAGTGTTTGGCATCCTTGATTAGCTTCCTTCTCATGTGCTTATTGATGTTAGTTGGTAGCTCCCCAATAGCCTTGAAGTTAGCTATATCTGCGAACCAAGGGGCTACTAGAATCATCATCAATTATTCATCAGGAAAGCTTTCATTTATTGCTATTTGCTGCATTTATTCTTCTTGTGGAATCCTTGAGATGTGGTCAACTACTTTGTTCTCTGCTTCGCTCCTATCTTTAATCTCAATATCAAATTCTTGGAGCAGCAGGATCCACCTTATTAGTCCAGGCTTAGATTCTTGTTTGGTAAGCAAGTACTTGAGTGCTGCATGATCAGTGAACACAATTACTTTTGAGCCAATGAGATATAATCTAAACTTATCAAAAGCAAAAACTATGGCTAAAAGTTCTTTCTCTGTGGTGGTATAGTTCCTTTGATTCTCATTAAGGACCTTGCTAGCATAGTAAATAACATGTACTAGCTTGTCTTTCTTCTGTCCCAAAACAGCACCAACAGCAAAATCAGATGTATCACACATTAGTTCAAAGGGAAGATCCCAACTTGGTGGTGCTATAATAGGTGCAGAGGACAGTCTCTTTTTGAGTTCATCAAAGGCTACCATGCATTCTCTATCAAAAGCAAAAGGAGTATTTGAGACAAGTAGGTTACTAAGGGGTTTTGCAATCTTTGAAAAATCTTTAATAAACCTCCTATAGAACCCAGCATGTCCCAAAAAGCTTCTACTTGCTTTGACATTGCAAGGTAGAGGTAATTTTTCAATTACATCCACTTTTGCTCTATCTACTTCTATGCCATCTTTTGAAATCTTGTGACCAAGAACCACCCCTTCAGTCACCATAAAGTGGCACTTCTCCCAGTTTAAAACAAGATTGGTTTCTTGACACCTTTTAAGCACAAGAGAAAGATGGTATAGATGATGAGCGGATAATTTATACGCTTTTTGGCATTATTTTTAGGTAGTTTTTAGTATGATCTAGTTACTTTTAGGGATGTTTTCATTAGTTTTTATGCTAAATTCATAATTCTGGACTTTACTATAAGTTTGTGTGTTTTTCTGTGATTTCAGGTATTTTCTGACTGAAATTGAGGGACCTGAGCAAAACTCTGATAAGAGGCTGACAAATGACTGCTGATGCTGTTGGAATCTAACCTCCCTGTATTTGAAATGGATTTTATGGAGCTACAAAACTCCAAATGTTGAGCTCTTAACGGCGTTGGAAAGTAGACATCCAGATCTTTCCAGAAATATATAATATTCCATACTTTATTCGGAATTTGACGACATAAACTGGTGCTCAACGCCAGTTCCATGCTGCATTCTGGAGTCAAACGCCAGAAACACGTCACGAACCAGAGTTGAATGCCCAAAACACGTTACAACTTGGCGTTCAACTCCAAGAGAAGCCTCAGATCGTGGATAGATCAAGCTCAGCCCAAGCACACACCAAGTGGGCCCCGGAAGTGGATTTATGCATCAATTACTTACCTCTGTAAACCTTAGTAGCAAGTTTAGTATAAATAGAACTTTTTACTAGTGTATTAGCAATCTTTGGACGTTTAGTTCTTAGATCTGGGAGATGGCCATTCGGCCATGCCTGGACCTTTCACTTATGTATTGTCAACAGTGGAGTTTCTACACACCATAGATTAAGGGTGTGGAGCTCTGCTGTACCTCAAGTTTTAAAGCAGTTACTACTATTTTCTATCCAATTCGATTTATTCCTGTTCTAAGATATCCGTTGCACTTCAACTTGATGAATGTGATGATCCATGACACTCATCATCATTCTCACCTATGAACGTGTGTGACTGACAACCACTTCCATTCTACCTTAGACCGGGCGTATATCACTTGGATTCCTTAATCAGAATCTTCTTGGTATAAGCTAGAATTGATGGCGGCATTCATGGGAATCCGGAAAGTCTAACCTTGTCTGTGGTATTCCGAGTAGGATTTCGGGATTGAATGACTGTGACGAGCTTCAAACTCGCGATTGCTGGGCGTGATGACAAACGCAAAAGAATCAAGGGATTCTATTCCAACATGATCGAAAACCGACAGATGATTAGCCGTGCTGTGACAGAGCATTTGGACCTTTTTCACTGAGAGGATGGGATGTAGCCATTGACAACGGTGATGCCCTACATACAGCTTGCCATAGAAAGGAATGATGAAAAACTAGAAGGAAGAAGTAGGGAAGCAGAGATTCAGAAGGAACTCAGCACCTCCATACACCTATCCGAAATTCCCACCATTGGATTACATGAGTAACTTTATCTTTATTTTATGTTTATTTACTATTATTTAATTTTCAAAATTCCATAATCAATTATTATCCGCCTGACTGAGATTTACAAGGTGGTCATAGCTTGCTTCATACCAACAATCTCTGTGGGATCGACCCTTACTCAGGTAAGGTTTATTAGTTGGACGACCCAGTACACTTGCTGGTTAGTTGAGCGAAGTTGTGGAAAGAAAGTGCTGAGTTAACAGATGCACATACCAAAGAGCCATTATTGATGATCACAATTTCGTCCACCAAGTTTTTGGCACTGTTGCCGGGGATCGTTCGAGTATGGACAACTGACAGTTCATCTTGTTGCTTAGATTAGGTAATTTTCTTTTCAAAAAGCCTTCAAAAATTTTTCAAAAATTTTTTTCTTTATTTTCGTTTTTCAAAAGATTAATTTTCGAAAAAAAAATAAAATACAAATAAAATTCATAAAATCATAAAAACCAAAAATATTTTGTGTTTCTTGTTTAAGTCTTGTGTCATGTTTTAAGTTTGGTGTCAATTGCATGTTTTAAAAATATATTTCTTGCATTTTTCGAAAATTCATGCATTCATAGTGTTCTTCATGATCTTCAAGTTATTCTTGGTAAGTCTTCTTGTTTGATCTTTAAATTTTCTTGTTTTGTGTTGTTTATTGTTTTTCATGTGCATTTTTGCATTCATAGTGTCTAAGCATTAAAGATTTCTAAGTTTGGTGTCTTGCATATTTTCTTTGCATTAAAATTTTTTCAAAAATATGTTCTTGATGTTCATCATGATCTTCAAAGTGTTCTTGGTGTTCATCTTGACATTCATAGAGTTCTTGCATGCATCTTGTGTTTTGATCCAAATTTTTTATGTTTTGGGTCATATTTGTGTTTTTCTCTCTCATCATTAAAAATTCAAAAATAATAAAAAAAATATATCTTTTCCTTGTTTTTCTCATAAATTTCGAAATTTTGGGTTGACTTAGTCAAAAAAAATTTTAAAGTTAGTTATTTCTTGTTAGTCAAGTCAATTTCAAATTTAAAAATCTTATCTTTTCAAAATCTTTTTCAAAAATCAATTCTTTTTCATTTTTTTATTTATTTTCGAATTTTTTATTTGAATTTTTCAAAAATATTTTTCTTAATTCTATTTCAAAATTTTCAAAAATTTACTAACAATTAATGTGATTGATTCAAAAATTTGAAGTTTGTTACTTTCTTGTTAAGAAAGGTTCAATCTTTGAATTCTAGAATCATATCTTGTAGTTTCATGTTAGTCAAGTAATCAAATTTTAATTTTAAAAAATTAAATCTTTTCTAACCATATCTTTTTAATCATATCTTTTTATCTTATTTTTTATATCATGTCTTTTTTAAAATTTTATCTTTTTTAAAAAAAATTAATTTAAAATATCTTATCTTCTCTTATCTTTTCAAATTTGATTTCAATATCTTTTTCAACTAACTATTTGACTTTTTGTTTGTTTCTTATCTTTTTCAAAACCACTTAACTACTTCTCCCTCTCTAATTTTCGAAAATATCTCACCTCTTTTTCAAAATTCTTTTTAATTAATTAACTAATTGTTTTAAAATTTTAATTTTAATTCTATCTCATCTTTAATTTTCGAAAATCATTAACTCCTTTTCAAAATGTATTTTCGAAATTCTCCCTCTCTCATCTCTTTCTATTTATTTATTTATTTACTAACACTTCTCTTTACCTCAATTCACTGCCTCTACCTTTACCCTTTATTCAGACTATTCATTCTTCTTCCCCTTATTCCCCTTCTTCTTCTACTAATAATAAGGAATCTCTTTACTGTGACATAGAGGATTCCTCTTCTTTTCTTGCTCTCTTCTCTTTCATATGAGCAGGAACAAGGAAAAAGGCACTCTTGTTGAAGCTGATCCTGAACCTGAAAGGACTCTGAAGAGGAAACTAAGAGAAGCTAAATTACAACAATCCAGGGGCAACCTTTTTGAAATTTTTGAACAAGAGAAGGAGATGGCACCCGAACCCAACAACAATAATGCAAGGAGAATGGCTGGTGATTTTACTAAACCCACGTCCAAGTTTGATGGAAGAAGCATCTCAATTCCTGCCATTGGAGCAAACAATTTTGAGCTGAAACCTCAATTAGTTGCTTTGATGCAACAGAACTGCAAGTTTCATGGACTTCCATCTGAAGATCCTTATCATTTTTTAACTGAGCTCTTGTAGATTTGTGAGACTGTTAAGACAAATGGAGTAGATCCTGAAGTCTACAGGCTCATGCTTTTCCCTTTTGCTGTAAGAGACAGAGCTAGAACATGGTTGGACTCACAACCTAAAGATAGCCTGGACTCCTGGGATAAGCTGGTCACGGCCTTCTTGGATAAATTCTTTCCTCCTCAAAAGCTGAGCAAGCTTAGAGTGGATGTTCAGACCTTCAAACAAAAAGATGGTGAATCCCTCTATGAAGCTTGGGAAAGATACAAGCAGATGACCAAAAAGTGTCCTTCTGACATGTTTTCAGAATGGACCATATTAGATATATTCTATTATGGTCTATCTGAGTTTTCCAAAATGTCATTAGACCATTCTGCAGGTGGATCCATTCACTTAAAGAAAATGCCTGCAGAAGCTCAAGAACTTATTGACATGGTTGCAAATAACCAATTCATGTACACTTCTGAGAGGAATTTCGTGAATAATGGGACGCCTCAGAGGAAGGGAGTTCTTGAAATTGATGCTTTGAATGCCATATTGGCTCAGAACAAAGTGTTGACTCAGCAAGTCAACATGATTTCTCAAAGTCTGAATGGATGGCAAAATGCATCCAACAGTAATAAAGAGGTAGTTTCTGAAGAAGCTTATGATCCTGAGAACCCTGTAATGGCAGAGGCTAATTACATGGGTGAACCTTATGGAAACACCTATAATTCATCATGGAGAAATCATCCAAATTTCTCATGGAAGAATCAACAAAAGCCTCAACAAGGCTTTAATAATGGTGGAAGAAACAGGCTCAACAATAACAAGCCTTTTCCATCATCTTCTCAGCAACAGACAGAGAATTCTGAGCAGAGCCCCTCTAATTTAGCAAATTTAATCTCTGATCTGTCAAAGGCCACCTTAAGTTTCATGAGTGAAACAAGGTCCTCCATCAGAAATTTGGAGGCACAAGTGGGCCAGCTGAGTAAGAAAGTCATTGAAACTCCTCCCAGTATTCTCCCAAGCAATACAGAAGAAAATCCAAAAGGAGAGTGCAAGGCCATTGATGTAATCAATATGGCCAAATGCACAAGGGAGGAGAAGGACAAAAATCCTAGTGAGGAAGACCTCCTGGGACGTCTCTCAAACAAGAAGGAGTTCCCTATTGATGACCTAAAGGAATCTGAGGCTCATATAGAGACCATAGAGATTCCACTAAATCTCCTTCTGCCATTCATGAGCTCTGAAAACTATTCTTCCTCAAGAGAGGATGAAGATGTAACTGGAGAGCAAGTTACTCAATATCTAGGAGCCATCATGAAGCTGAATGCCAAGTTGTTTGGTAATGAGACTTGGGAAAGTGAATCTCCCTTGCTCATTAGTGAACTAGATACATAGGTTCAGAAAACTTTACCTCAAAAGAGACAAGATCCTGGTAAATTCTTAATACCCTGTACCATAGGCACCATGACCTTTAACAAGGCTCTGTGTGACCTGGGGTCAGGCATAAATCTTATGCCACTCTCTGTAATGGAGAAACTAGAGATCATTGAGGTACAGCCTGCCTTATTCTCATTACAATTGGCAGACAAGTCAGTAAGACAAGCTTATGGATTAGTAGAAGACGTGTTGGTAAAGGTTAAAGGCCTTTACATTCCTGCTGATTTCATAATCTTAGACACCAGGAAGGAGGAGGATGAATGCATCATCCTTGGAAGACCTTTCCTAGCCACAGCAGAAGCTGTGATAGACGTTAACGGAGGTGAATTAGTCCTTCAATTGAATGGGGACTACCTTGTGTTTAAGGCACACGGCTATCCTTCTGTAACAAAGGAGAGTAAGCATGCAGAGCTTCTCTCAGTACAGAGTCAAACAGAGCCCCCACAATCAAACTCTAAGTTTGGTGTTGGGAGGCCACAACCAAACTCTAAGTTTGGTGTTGAACCCCCATATCCAAACTCTAAGTTTGGTGTTGAGAGTCCACAACATTGACTTGATCACCTTTGTGGCTCCAAGAGAGCCCACTGTCAAGCTAGTGACACTAAAAGAGCGCTTATTGGGAGGCAACCCAATTTTATTTATCTAATTTTATTTTTTATTTTATTATTCTTTTATGTTTTATTATGTTCATGATCATGTGGAGTCACGAAAAAAATATTAAAATTAAAAACAGAATCAAAAATAGTAGAAGAAAAATCAAACCCTGGAGGAAGGACTTACCGACGTTTAAATGCCAGTAAGGAGCATCTGGCTGGCGTTCAATGCCAGAACAGAGCATGGATCTAGCACTGAACGCCAGAAGCAAGCAACATCCTGGCGTTTGGATGCCAGAAATGTGCCCTGAGGAAAGCTGGCGCTGAACGCCAGTAACAAGCATGGAACTGGTGTTCAACGCCAGAAACATGCTACACATGGGCGTTGAACGCCCAGAACGTGCACCACTTCGGTGTTTAAATGTCAGAATGGTATGCTAAGGCATTTTACATGCCTAATTGGTGCAGGGATGTAAATCCTTGACACCTAAGGATCTGTGGACCCCACAAGATCCCCACTTATCTCACCCTCTCTCTCTCTCCATTCATGGTCATCCCTTCTGTTTTTCATTCACCACTCACATCTATCCACTCTTCCCCATACACCCCACCTACCTTCAAAATTCAAATTCACTTTCCCACCCAATCCCACCCATGTAGCCGAATACACACATCCCTCCATCTCCTCCATATCTTCTTCTTATTCTTCATATTTTCTTTCTTCTCTTGCTCGAGGGCGAGTAATTTTCTAAGTTTGGTGTGGTAAAAGCATAGCTTTTTGTTTTTCCATAACCATTGATGGCACCTAAGGCCAGAAAAATCTCAAAAAAAAAAAAGAAAAAAAAAAGAGAAAAGGAAAGACAAAAGCTTCCACCTCTGAGTCATGGGAGATGGAAAGACTCATCTAAAGGGTTTATAGCTCAGTGGTAGAATATTTGACTGCAAATCAAGAGATCCTTGAGATACCTCAGGGGATAAATTGTCCTCCACACAATTATTGGGAGCAACTAAGGATAGGAGCACCAAAATTACTAGGGATCATGCAACAGAACCAAGGAAGAGACATAGAGGAGCTCAAAGAGCACCATTGGTTCTTCAAGAAGGCGCCACCCTCACTAAGGTGGACTCATTCCTTGTTCTTATTTCTCTGTTTTTTGATTTTTATGTTATATGTTCATCTATGTTTTGTGTCTCTACTTCATGATCATTAGTAGTTAGTAACTATGTCTTAAAGTTACGAATAATTCCATGAATCCTTCACCTCTCTTAAAAGAAAAATGTTTCTAATTCAAAAGAACAAGAAGTATATGATTTTCAAATTTATCCTTGAATTTAGTTTAATTATATTGATGTGGTGACAATGCTTTTTGTTTTCTGAATGAATATTTGAACAGTGCATATTTTTGACCTTGTTGTTTATGAATGTTAAAATTTGTGACTCTTGAAAGAATGATGAACAAAGAGAAATGTTATTGATGATCTGAAAAGTCATAAAATTGATTCTTAAAGCAAGAAAAAGCAGTGAATAGCAAAAGCTTGCGAAAAGAAAAGAAAAAAAAATTGGTGAAAAAAATAGAAAGAAAAAGAAAAAGCAAGCAGAAAAAGTCAATAGCCCTTAAAACCAAAAGGCAAGGGTAAAAAGGATCCCAGGCTTTGAGCATCAATGGATAGGAGGGCCCAAGGAAATAAATCCAGGCCTAAGTGGCTAAATCAAGCTGTCCCTAACCATGTGCTTGTGGCATGCATGTCCAAGTGAAAAGCTTGAGATTGAGTGGTTAAAGTCGTGATTCATAGCAAAAAGAGTGTGCTTAAGAGCTCTGTATACCTCTAACTGGAGACTCTAGCAAAGCTGAGTCACAATCTGAAAAGGTTCACCCAGTCATGTGTCTGTGGCATTTATGTAATCGGTGGTAATACTGGAAAACAAAGTGCTTAGGGCCACGGCCAAGACTCATAATAGTAGTTGTGTTCAAGAATCAACAAACTTAACTAGGAGAATCAATAACACTATCTGAAATTCTAAGTTCCTCAAGATGCCAATCATTCTAAACTTCAAAGGAAAAAGTGAGATGCCAAAACTGTTCAGAAGCAAAAAGCTACAAGTCCCGCTCATCTAATTAGAATTAATATTCATTGATATTTTGGAATTTATAGTATATTCTCTTCTTTTTATCCTAATTGATTTTCAGTTGCTTGGGGACAAGCAACAATTTAAGTTTGGTGTTGTGATGAGCGGATAATTTATACGCTTTTTGGCATTGTTTTTAGGTAGTTTTTAGTATGATCTAGTTACTTTTAGGCATGTTTTCATTAGTTTTTATGATAAATTCACATTTCTGGACTTTACTATGAGTTTGTGTGTTTTTCTGTGATTTCAGGTATTTTCTGACTGAAATTGAGGGACTGAGCAAAACTCTAATAAGAGGCTGACAAAGGACTGCTGATGCTGTTGGAATCTGACCTCCCTGCATTCGAAATGAATTTTCTGGAGCTACAAAACTCCAACTGGCGCGCTCTCAACGGCGTTAAAAAGTAGACATCTAGAGCTTTTCAGCAATATATAATAGTCCATACTTTATTTGGAATTTGATGACGTAAACTGGCGCTCAACGCCAGTTCTATGCTGCATTCTGGAGTCAAACGCCAGAAACACGTCACGAACCAGAGTTGAACGCCCAAAACACGTTACAACTTGGCGTTCAACTCCAAGAGAAGCCTCAGCTCGTGAATAGATCAAGCTCAGCCCAAGAACACACCAATTGGGCCCCGGATGTGGATTTATGCATCAATTACTTACCTCTGTAAACCATAGTAGCTAGTTTAGTATAAATAGAACTTTTTACTAGTGTATTAGCAATCTTTGGACGTTTAGTTCTTAGATCTGGGGGCTGGCTATTCGGCCATGCCTGGACCTTTCACTTATGTATTGTCAATGGTGGAGTTTCTACACACCATAGATTAAGGGTGTGGAGCTCTGTTGTACCTCAAGTTTTAATGCAATTACTACTATTTTCTATCCAATTCGATTTATTCCTATTTTAAGATATTCGTTGCACTTCAACTTGATGAATGTGATGATCCATGACACTCATCATCATTCTCACCTATGAACGCGCGTGACTGACAACCACTTTCGCTCTACCTTAGATCGAGCGCATATCTCTTGGATTCCTTAATTAGAATCTTCGTGGTATAAGCTAGAATTGATGGCGGCATTCATGGGAATCCGGAAAGTCTAACCTTGTCTGTGGTATTCCGAGTAGGATTCCAGGCTTGAATGACTGTGACAAGCTTCAAACTCGCGATTGCTGTGTGTGATGACAAACGCAAAAGAATCAAGGGATTCTATTCCAACATGATCGAGAACCGACAGATGATTAGCCGTGCTGTGACAGAGCATTTGGACCTTTTTCACTGAGAGGATGGGATGTAGCCATTGACAATGGTGATGCCCTACATACAGCTTGCCATAGAAAGGAATGATGAAAAACTAGAAGGAAGAAGTAGGGAAGCAGAGATTCAGAAGGAACTCAGCACCTCCATACACCTATCCGAAATTCCCACCATTGGATTACATGAGTAACTTTATCTTTATTTTATGTTTATTTACTATTATTTGATTTTCGAAATTCCATAATCAATTATTATCCGCCTGACTGAGATTTACAAGGTGGCCATAGCTTGCTTCATACCAACAATCTTTGTGGGATCGACCCTTACTCACGTAAGGTTTATTACTTGGACGACCCAGTACACTTGCTGGTTAGTTGAGCGAAGTTGTGGAAAGAAAGTGCTGAGTTAACAGATGCACATACCAAAGAGCCATTATTGATGATCACAATTTCGTCCACTAATAGACAATCAGAATATGAGTCCCCGAAAACAGAGAAATTGTCCATAAATACTTCTAGGAACTTCTCAATCATATCTGAAAAAATGGAAAGCATGCACCTTTGGAATATAGTAGGTGCATTGCACAATCCGAAGGGCATCCTCCGATAAGCAAATACATCATATGGACAAGTAAATGAAGTTTTTTCCTGATCCTTGAGATCTACAATAATCTGGTTGTAGCCCAAATATCTGTCCAGAAAATGGTAGTACTCATGTTCTGTTAATCTTTCAAGCATCTGGTCCATGAAGGGTAAGGGAAAGTGGTCCTTCCGAGTGGCTTCATTAAGTTTCCAGTAGTCAATGCACATACGTCATCCGGTCACCGTTCTTGTGGGTATCAATTCATTTTTCTCATTTGCCACAACAGTGATCCCTCCCTTCTTGGGAACTACTTGCACTGGGCTTACCCAAGGGCTTTCCGAGATGGGGTAGATCACCCCAGCTTGCCATAACTTCAACACTTCTTTCTATACCACTTCATTCATAGTTGGGTTCAGGCTCCTTTGTTGCTGTCTTGAGGGTTTGGCATCCTCTTCAAGTAAGATTTTATGCATGCACATTGAAGGACTGATCCCCTTTAAATCTGAAAGTGTCCAGCCTATGGCATCCTTGTGTTGTCTCAGCACTTGGATAAGTTCCTCTTCTTGTTCCTTACTCAGACTTGAATTTATGATCACTGGGTAGGTGTTGTTGTCACCCAGATATGCATACTTCAAGTTGGGTGGTAAGGCTTTTAGCTCTAGCTTTGGTGACTCTGCATCTTTGTTGTCTGTGGTAGTTGGCATGATTGAGTTCCTCATGGTTGTTTGTGGTAATTTTCCATCTGATGCTTGCTCCAGCTCAATGTTTCCTTTGCATTGTTCTTCTCCCATAACTTCTTGAACTATCTGTTCCATGGTGTCTACCAGCATGCATTCTCCTATGGGTTCCTTGCGGTAACTCATTTCTTTGAAGATGTTGAAGACCATTTTTTCTTGATGCAATCTCAAGATTAATTCCCCTTTCTGCACATCGATGATGGCTCCAGCAGTGGCTAGAAATGGTCTTCCTAGGATAATTAATGTGTTGGCCTCTTCTTCCATGTCCAGCATAACAAAATCAGCAGGGAAAATGAACTCCCCCACTTTCACTAATAAGTCTTCCACCACCCCATGTGGAAACTTAAATGTTCTGTCAGCCAATTGGAGTGCCATTCTTGTTGGCTTGGCTTCCTCAATCTTCATCCTTCTCATCATGGTTAGAGACATAAGATTTATGCTAGCTCCCAAATCACACAAAGCTTTCTCAATAGTGATGTCCCCTATGATGCAGGGGATTTGAAAACTCCCTGGGTCTTTTAGCTTTTGAGGCAACTTCTTCTGTATGATGGCACTGCATTCTTCAGTCAACACTATGGTTTCTTTTGCCTCCCAGTTCCTCTTTTTGGTTATGAGCTCCTTCAAGAACTTGGCATAAAGTGGCATTTGTTCTAATGCCTCAGCGAATGGTATGTTGATTTGGAGCTTCTTGAAGATCTCTAGGAACTTAGAGAACTGGCCATCCTTCCCATCTTTTCTCAATCTTTGTGGGTATGGTGCCTTTGGCACATAGGGCTTCAAAACTGGTTTTGGTGGAGGTAAAACTGCGGCTCCCCTTCATCCTCGTTTCCATGTTTTGGTGTAACCTCTTCATGACTATCTTTGCTTGGGCTCCTTCCTCTACAACTTTCCCACTTCTTAGAGTTATGGCTTTGCATTCCCCTCTTGGGTTAGCCAAGGTATCGCAGGGAAATGTGTGTATGGAAAGTGGAATTTGCTTGGACAAAATTCCCACTTGTGCTTCCAACTTTGAGATTGCTGCACCTTGATTTTTCAGATTTAACCTGTATTCCTCTTGATTAGTGTCTATCCTTCTGTCAGTTTATGCTTGTCAGTCCATGAGGGAAGAGACTGCCCCTAAAATCTAGGATGATAGTTGTGCTATTGCAGTCTCTATCCTCTCAAAGTTACTTTTGATTTCGCATGGTTGCATAGTTGAGGATGGTGCATCTTGATTGAGGTTGTTATGCATGGATTAGTTGCTATGGTATGATGTGTTTTGTGAGTTATGGTATGGTCTATGGTTCCCTGTTTGATGGTTGGGGTTGTGTTTTTGTTTATTTTATGGATAAGGCTTGTTGTGGTCCTGGTTGTAGTTTTGTTGATTTCTCCACCCAAAGTTTGGGTGGTTCTTCCAACCTGGGTTGTATATCTTAGAGTGTGGGTCATATGGTGTTCTGCATGAATTGTGTACATAATTAACTTGTTCCCAGTCACCTTCAGATTCTGATGTATTTCCTTCTTGTTGAAGAGTTTGATCTTGAATAACTAAGGCTTGGTTGGCCTACATCCTCTTGGTTAGGGCTGCTATTTATGTTGCAATTGCCTTATTCTGAGCTAACAAAGCATCTACAGAGTTAAGTTCTAGCACTCCCTTCTTTTGAGTCCTTTTTGAGGCATAGAAATACTCATTTTCAGCTACAGTCTCAATGACATTTATGGCCTCTTCAATGGTTTTCTTTTTGTTGAGTGATCCTCCTGAAGAATGATTCATTGCCTTCTTTGCTGCATAGGATAGTCCCTCATAAAAGATATGTAGTTGTACCCACTCATTGAACCTTTCCTGTGAGCATCTTCTTGTTAGATCTTTGAATCTCTCCCAGGCCTCATAGAGTGTTTCTCCATCTTGTTGTATGAAAGTTTGCACCTCAGCTCTCAGCTTATTAATTCTTTGTGGAGGGTAAAATCTTGCAAGGAATCTGTTCACGACCTCCTCCCATGTAGTTAGGCTATCCTTGGGGAATGATTCCAACCACTTTGCTGCCTTATCTCTGAGTGAGAAAGGGAATAAGAGTAGTTTGTAGATGTCAGGGTGTACCCCATTGGACTTTACAGTATCACATATCCTCAAGAATGTGCTGAGATGTTGATTAGGATCTTCTTGGGCACTTCCTCCATATGAGCAATTATTCTAAACAAGTGTGATGAGCTGAGGCTTCAGCTCAAAGTTATTGGCATGAATTGTTGGCTTTAGGATGCTGCTGCCACAATTCCCTGGATTTGGGTTGATGTAGGAGCCTAAGACTCTCCTATCTTGCCCATCATGATTGATTGGGCCTCCTCTGGCATGGTTATGAACCTCTTCCTCATGATGATTCTCCATATTCTCCTCCATGTTTGTTTCAAAATACTCTTTCTCTTCCTCAGCACCAACGACTCTCTTTCCTCTTGCTTCCCTCCTTAATCTAAAGAAGGTTCTCTCAGGTTCAGAATCAAAGGAAGTTGAAGCTCCGCTTCTCCTACCTGTCATACAATCAATCAAGACAAAAAGCAAGAAAGAAAGTGGGTGAATGAATTACTTTGTTAGAGTGATTGTTATTGTGAGTGGTGCAAATGATCAAACATTTAGAAGGGTGGAAATGTGGATAATCAAAGAAGAAAGAAATAGAGCTTAAAATAAAATAAAAAAATGCTAAATAAAAGAAATTAAAATAACAAGGAAATTAAATTGCTTAATCTAGCTCTCCAATCAATTAATCACTGTCAAATTTAAGCCAATCCCCAGCAACGGCGACATAAAACTCGATGACCCTAATTCACTGCCCCTTTTAAAATTTTAGTGAATCGGTTCTTTTGGCAAGCGCACCAAAATTATCGCCAAGTAATAACCCACAGAGGAGTGGGATCGTATCCACAGAGATTGACAAATCCAAGCAGTTTTAATTGATTGATGAATTAGTCAAGCGGGTCAATAAGATTGTGAAGTGCAGAATTGTAAATAGCATAAATGTAAATGACTAGAATATAAAGAAAAGCAATAAAGTGCAGAATTAGAAATTGCAGAATGTAAAGTGCTGAATCATAAATGACTTGAATGTAAATGGGAATGGGGAATTGTAGAATATAAAATTAAGCTATAAAGAAATGGATACATAAGAATGGGGAAATTCATTGAGATTGGGAGATGTTATCTCTTTGGATCAAATCTAGCTTATATCTTCTTCAATCATGCAACTCACTGACCTCTTGTCAATCATGATTGATTGAGCCCCAATCCCTTGGTGGCTCAATCTCTCAGATATTGATCAATAGCCAATTCTTTGGTCTAATTGCTCATAAAGAGAGATATGCTTAGTCCCTGATTATACCACACACCCTTGTAGGTCCAGGTAGAGGGGGGATTATATGTCACGTATCCCATCACCAAAACCCAGAATCTACTCAAATGTGAGAAAGGATTTCAAGTATGGTTTCATGTTTCCTTTTCCAAGGTTCCCATGAAACCCAATTGCATTCAATCTCTTTCCCAAGATGATTGAACACTAAGCATTAAGAACGAAATTCCTCCTAGCAAATCAAGAGAAGATGAAGAGATGAAGAATTTCACTATTATCAATCCATCAAGTACAACAGAGCTCCCTCTCTCAATGAGAGGGAAATTACCAACTCATAGCTTAGAAAGTACTCAAAAGTGGAATGTAAAAGTGGATTTAGAACTAACTGCTTAACCCCTCTTCAATACTCTTTGGGGATATTTATACTACTCCTAGCGAAAATAAAGAAATTACAAAAGTGAACAAGGGAAAATACATTTTGGAGCGAAAGAAAGAACTCAATAAACGTGACTCCTTAGCTGGCATGTGGCTGGCACTTCATTAGCGTGTCACGTGCCCTTCAAAATGGCTTAGCGTGCCATGCTCAATCCTTCAAGTGGCACGTTTGTCCCTTGTTAACCTTGGCGTGCCATGCCTTTGAACTCAAGTGGCACGCCATAGTGACATTCTTGTGTTGGCGTACCACGCCTTCGAGCTCAAGTGGCATGCCCTTTGATTTTTCCACTTCATTTGCCTCTGGAAAGTTGAACTAGCGTGGCACGCCCAGGGTCTGGCGTGCCACACCCCTTGTGATGTGCTTGGCTAAGCTCTCTGGAAAGTTACACTAGCGTGGCACGCCCGGGCTCTGGCATGCCACGCCCCTTTGTGAGTGAGTGGATCCTCTGTTTGGCGTGCCACACCACGAACTCAAGTGGCACGCCCCAATGATGCTTTGGCCTCTGAATGACACTGGCGTGCCACGCCTGATTGCTCAAGTGGCACGTCTAAGTGAAGAATAGTGATTGGTGTGCCACGCATTCGATACTAAGTGGCACGCCCCATGTAATTGGCCTCTTCCACCCTCTCTGAAAACTTATACCAGTGTGCCATGCCTAAAGGTTGGCGTGCCACGCCCATGATCTTGTCTCGCTCCAGTAACTGACATGCCACGCCTTGGCCTTCAAGTGGCACGCCAAATTGACTTTTTGGAACTGGCGTGCCACACCTTCGACACCAAGTGGCACGCCCAGTCCTCAATTGCCTTCAGTCCCTTATCTGGATCATTGTACTAGCGTGCCACGCCATGTTGCTCAAGTGGCACGCCCATGTATTTGTGCATTCTTCAAGCTTGGCGTGCCACGCCTGGGACTTCAAGTGGCACGCCAAAAAGTGACTTTTGGAGATGGCGAGCCACGCCTTCGACACCAAGTGGCACGTCCAAGTGAGGTTGAGGGGTCAGGCGTGCCATGCCCAACCTGGCATGCCATGCCCCTTTTGTGTCCTCCGTTTTGCTCTCTGATATTTTGTTCTAGCGTGCCACGGCTAATCCCTGGCGTGCCACGCCCATATGCATGCTTGAATCTCCCTTTTGGAATTTAGTACTGGCGTGCCACGCTTAGCTCCTGGCATGCCACGCCAGTGCATTTTTGTGGCGTTTTTCCCCAAGTGACACGCCAGCCTCACACGCCCAGCTTCTTGTTTGTCTTCTTCCCATTTTGACACCTTTTCACCTACAATTCAGCACAACTCATCCCAAAGTAGTGTACCATAATATTCATCAAATAATGCACGAATTGTACTGATCAAATGAGATTTGTGCTCTTTTATGGTCTTCTTTATGCAAGAAAGAAGGGTAGATGATGCAAGTCATCACATATCACACAAGAACAAAAATTGTGGTTGAAAATGTGCAACCATACAATTAAAGCTCAAATTTCATTAGGTATTTTGTTCAAGCTCTTTTTTATGTTCCATAAAAAGATACTTCAAGCAAGTTTAAAAACAAGTTTTCAAATCTAATAAATGGAATGCCCTAAAAGGAATTTCTTGAAAACTCTTTGTTGTTTTAACCAAAATTATTTACTCTACCATGCGAATGCAAACTTTTACCAAAAAATCAACTATAACAAGCTAAGATATATACACAAGCAAACTAAGCAAAATGTAATGCAATAAAATACTAACAAATATTCACAAAATATAACTATTAAGAACTAGAAAATAATGCAAAGTGTTGAGAAAGAGAAAGTTACGTCCCAAAAATTGTGGATCCTATATTCCCCCACACTTAAACAATAGCATGTTCTCATGCTAAACCAACAAGGAAAAGGATAAAAAAGGGTAATCAAGTTATTAAATGAAACTATCTATATGCATGCAAGTATGTGTATATGCTATCTATAACTATATATCTATCAATACTATAGTATCTATATGAAATTGGTGAAAACAAAACAATCAAATTCCCAAGCAAGTATAGACAAATAGGGCAAAGGAAAGAATTGATCCAATGCAAGCAAGATCTAAAGAACTGACTCAAATTTCAAAATGAAGCAACTTGCAAGAATTCATGATAAGAAGTGAAAACATAGAATTCGAGTAATTGAACCTCACTAGGTGTGTATATACTCTAATCACTCGGTGTCTACGGGTCAATCCACTCAAATCTCCTCTAATCTTGCTTTCAAGGTTTTGCTTTACATCTAACAATCAATAAACAAGTGATGCATGAATGCAATTATCATGAGGACTTATTAGGGTTGTAATGGAGTTAGGGTTAAGGTGGGATAGATATGGCTAGGTGGACTAAAATGATTGAATCCTTGATTAGTTTAAGTATCCAACTCAACCTATATCAACCTAATAGCAAAGATGTGCAATCCTAACCTTCTATCATTTCTTTTTCACCAAGACTCATGTATGCTTTATCTTTCACATCACATATGCATCTCTTATTCACTGCTCTTTTCTTTGGGGCAACTTTTGTTCCCTTTTTATTGATGAAGTTTTTTTTGAAAGCCAAGATGATGACCATGTGTGCGTGCGCACGGAGTGTTGTGCGTATGCGCAGAATGAAAATATGGTGGGGTGCGCGTGAATAGAGGTTGTGAGCGCTGCGAACAGAGCGTGGTACAACGGGTGTGCGTATGCACACTACTGTGCGCTCGCACAGAGGGGAAAAACAGGAGAAGTGTGCGTACGCACGAGGCTGTGCGCACGTACAGAACTCTGTTTCTGCAATATTTTTAAAATCTCTAAGGCACCAACCATGGTATCAATCAAAGGTTTTCAATCCCAAAACATATCATTCATCAAAAACACATGATCAAACATAAAATGCAACTAATTTAAACCTAGAATGCAATCAAATTAAGCTAATTAAAGAGACAAAATTCAATAAACAAAACTAAAAGAAAGAAGGGTTGAAAGGATATTACCATGGTGGGGTGTCTCCCACCTAGCACTTTGGTTTTAAGTCCTTAAGTTGGACTTTTGGTTGTAGAAATGTATTCCCAGATCCCACACTTTAGTTTCCCCATCATCCTCTTGTTGACTTTCACTTGTTCCCTTGGAGGAACAGCCTCTCCAAGCACCTTTGACGCACTCACTTGAATCTTGTGATCCCCCTAATTGGACTTTGCACCACTCATGCCTTGAATTTCTTTGACAACCAACACCCGATCTTTCACCATTTAGCACTCCAAAAAGCATCTTATGTTGGTGATCCATCTCTAAGTGAGCATATTGGTATGGGCCTATGAAGCTCATGGGAGAAATTGTTACCCACTCAAATTGCCCTTGAATTGGAGTCACTCTTGTAAACTCTTGCATGTATGCTTCCACTTCTTGGATGATCACCTCTTCTTCACCATCTTTTCCAAGCTCTTCCTTATCTCTCTCAAACTCAAGAGTGGAAGGTTCTTCAAGATCATTAAGGGGATTGACCAAGGTGGACAAAAAATCATTGATGATGCAACCCACTCACTGCAATATTTTGGATCTATGGCCACGATTTTTTTAGTCACGGAGGTCTATGGTCACGGTTTTTTACCGTGACTAAAAAATAAAGCTATGGTCACGGTTTTTAGAAAAAGGGTGACCATAGAGTACCTATGGTCACGGTTTTTAAAAAAGGGTGGCCTAAAAAGGTCTATGGTCACAGTTTTTGGGGGTGACCTAAAGGGGGTCTATGGTCACAGTTTTTTGGGGTGACCAAAAAGGGTCTGTGGTCATGGTTTTTCAAAAAAGGGTGACCTAAAAGGATCTATGGTCACGGTTTTGGAGGGTGACCTAAAGAGGTCTATGGTCACGGTTTTGAGGGATGACCTAAAAGGGTCTATGGTCATGGTTTTTGGGGTGACCTAAAGCGGTCTATGATCACGGTTTTTTATAGTGACCAAAAAGGGTCTATGGTCATGGTTTTGGGGGGTGACCTAAAGAGGTCTATGGTCACAGTTTTGAGGGGTGATCTAAAGGGGTTTATGGTCACGGTTTTGGGGGGTGACCTAAAAGGGTCTATGGTCACGGTTTTAGAGTGCGACTAAAAAGGGTCTATGGTCACGGTTTTAGAGTGCGACCTAAAGGGTCTATGGTCATGGTTTTTCGAAAGGGTGACCTAAAAGGGTTTATGGTCACGGTTTTTGGAGGTGACCTAAAGCGGTCTATGGTCACGGTTTTGGGGGGTGACCTAAAGGGGTCTATGGTTACGATTTTTCGAAAGGGTGACCAAAAAGGGTCTATGGTCTCGGTTTTGGGAGGTGACCTAAAGCGGTCTATGGTCATGGTTTTGGGGGGTGACCTAAAAGGGTGTATGGTCACAGTTTTTTGAAAGGGTGACCTAAAAGAGTCTATGGTCACGATTTTAGAAGTTGATCTAAAAAGATTTATAGTCACGATTTTAGGAGTGATTTAAAGGGGTCTATATTTTTTATAATTTTAAATATTTTATATATTTAAAATTTAAAAATTTTAATAATTAAAAAATAATAAAAATTTTATATAATTAACTTTAAATATTAAAATTTTAAATCTAATTTTATAAATAAAAAATTAAATTAAATACTATTAATTTTAAATTAAAAAATTATTTAAAATTTAAAATTAATTAATAAATTAATAAATAAATATTATATTTTAAAAATAATTTAAATAAATTATAGTTAATTTTTAATTAAAATTCTACCTTCTAATTTTATTAAAATTTTTAAACTACTCTAATTCTAATTCTAATGTTAACTCTAATTACTATTCAAAAATACTAACTAAGATTTTGATCATTTGAATATAAATTAATTAAAGATCAAATGCCCCAACACAGTCATTTTTTTTTCAAGTCACCAACGTATAACACTTCGCTCTCACAACCAAATCAGAGAAGAACATATTAATTCGTTCTCACCACCGACACTTCGCGCCACTCAATCCCAAATCGGAGGAAGGTTTCGCCGTCACCACTCACCATGCACTACTCGCCACTCCACCAGAACCGTAGCTCCCTCTTCGCTGTGTGCTCACCGTTCTTCTTCCTCGCTCAACACTCACCACTCACCACTCACCACTCACCACTCGAGAACCATTGCTCCTCTTCGCTGCATGCTTACATCGGGAAGACTCTGTGGTCCGCACCGTCGTCCCTTCGCTCACCATTGTCGAGAAGGTATGTATTCACCTTCATTTGGTTCTAAAATTTGAGAGGGTTCCGATTTTAGGGTTTTCATTTTAGGGGTTTGGCTATTGTTGCGGTGCAGGTGAAATCGTACCCAACACTCCGTTCAAACAGGTGAGCTTGGCCACTACCAACCTTGCCCCGGGTTTCAGGAAGTTCTTAACTGGTACGTTGGCTATTATGTTTGCAGAGCACTCTGTTTAGACAGAATATGCGTGTTGCCTTCTCTATTGTATGATATATGATATGATATTATTTGAATATTCTGCTTTACACCATTTGGTTAATCTATATGCATGCCCCCATGAATTGAGGAAAGCCAGTTAGCGCAGATGTACATACAAGAACTGAAGTTAAAGAAAAACGAAAATTATTGTTGCTTTTTGTTTCACATTGGATGGGAAATTTCATGTTAGTTTTGATTAGATCATTATAATCCTCCGAAAATGGATTATTTGAGTATTTCAGGTTTGACAGCAGAAGGGATTATAAGACTAGCTAACAAGGAGTGTCTCTAATATGTGAATTTGCTTTCATTTCTTGACGAGGTTTCAATCTCGTGTGTATATATATAATTTTTGAATACTGAATAAATAATTGTAAATAACTACTATAGTGGACAAAAAAAAAAAAAAAAACTACAATAGTATTCTTTTCGGGTATAAATAGATTCAGATGATTTCTTTTCCAGCAATTCGTTCCAATCCTGTTTGTCTGTTTATGTGTTTCCTTTCTAATTTTTCATTTTCTTGATCAGGGGTCTGTTGCCACAACAAATAATACATCTGTCTCGTCCCTCACATTTTATTCATCATGAATGAGGGGATGCATTACTAAGATTTTTACCAAAACTTAGTCACCAGTTGAAGCCTTTCAGAGCCATATTCCAGTATGCATTTTCATCATTGTTTCACACTGCTATCGCTGATCATATGGTACATTTTTATTATGTCATCTTAAAAGAAATTTATTCTTGATATAAGTTTTATGTTTATCACTCTATCAGGCTATCACTGTCAAAGCAAATAATAATTAAGGAACTTTATTTCTAATGACATGTTAGGTCTTTGGCTTAATTAATAATTTCTATATCTTTAGGTGGGAATGCGCTCAGATTACTATATTTAATATAGTCTACAAAACCTATTTTAATCACATATATATGCTATTTATCTATATGGAAATAAAGCAGTATATAATGGCCCAAACAAGAAAGAAGTAATATAAAATACTTACTGAGGACCAAAGAATTATGTATAGTCTCACCCAAATTAAAGCCTAAAGATATGACTTTGTTAATTATTAGTTACTTTGAATTATATTATTAGTTGCTTTGAATTATAAAGGATTCTTTTCACAATTGCTTCAGTGCCATATGTTCCTAATTTGCAATAAATAAGCTTTCCCTTCACCTTATTTGGATCTAAGGAACCTCCAAAGCAGTATCTATATCTATGCATTAATTAAATTCTTCTTTGTCTATATGTTGACTTATTTTGTTTATGTATTCCAATTACAGTAAAACAGGATTTTTTTCTTCTCATTGGCTTCCGCAACATTCCTAAAAGACTAAAGCCTCTTCTTCGCAGCACAGGTTAGCTTAACTTATCTGCTTCCTTTTGATTTTCCTTTTTATTTTTATGTTGTCATGAAACTAAGGTTGGGTTTGGTCTAATGAAGAAAAATAAATGTAAGTGTTTATGTCTAATGTGACTTTGCTTTGCATGTTAATGAAGCAGGTGTTGAGCTTTCATATGGTAAAGTGGTTGAAACAAAAGTTTTCGACTGTTGAGAAGGAAGAATAGCAATACCAGAAACAATCTATTCTGGCAGAGTCTGAATTGTATTGCCGTCACGCTTGTGGAACAATTCTGTTAATAATTTCTACTTAGTGTTAGTGTGTATATCACTGTATAAAACTGAGATTGAGACAACTGTATTCACTCAACTATATTGATATGTTAGTTGGTTACTTTAATCACAACTTATCTTAATTGTTGATTATTATTTTTCATTTTTAGATTTATTTTGTAATTATCATCATTTTGGGATGTGATTATGCTTTAAAAAAAATTAAATCTCATAAAATAAAATAGGCTATGGTCACGGTTTTTTACCGTGACCATAGATAAGGCTATGGTCACGGTTTTAAGGTGGAGTGATCATAGAGGCTAACCGTGACCATAGATAAGACAATGGTCACGATTTTAAGGAGGGGTGACCATAGAGGCTATGGTCACGGTTTAAGGAGGGGTGACCATAGAGTTATGGTCACGGTGAAAACCGTGACCATAGATAAGGCTATGGTCACGATTTTCAGGAAGGGTGACCATAGAGGCTATGGTCACGATAAAAACCGTGACCATAAATAAGGCTATGGTCACAGTTTTTACGCGTGACCATAGATTAACCTATAGTCATGGTGAAAAATCGTGGCCTAAAGTGTCGGAATTTGAAAATTGTAACCGTGATCATAGAAACCGTGGCCATAGATAAAAAAACCGTGACCATAGACCTATGGCTACGAGAGAATATGCCACGATAAAAAACCGTGATCATAGGTCCAAAACCGTGACCATAGATCTATGGTCACCCTTTTCAGTAGCTATGGTCACGGTTTTTTACCGTGTCCATAGTCCTTTTTTTTGTAGTGACTTCTTAATCAAACTCTCAATTCTCCATTTACCTTTTCTGGTTTACTAGTTCTACTTTCCTCCTCTTTTTGCTCATGCCTTGGCTCCTCTTCTTCTTTCCGTTGAGGCTCCATGTTTTCCTTCTCACTACACTGCTTCATCGATCCTCCATATCCTTCAAGGGGGATGTCTTGATTGCTTGAGTGTAGCAAGGTTAAGCGATTCACCGCTTCGGCTATGGTGGCCATGAACTCCCCTTACATCCTTCGGAACCCTTCTTGCTCTTGGAGGAATGCTTGAAGGTCTTATTCCTCTTGGAGCAAAGGTTGAAAAACTTCACATTGAGGTGGAAAAGAAGGTTCAAAGGTTGGGAGAAATGTTGTATATGTGGGAGGTAGTTCATGTGGGTAGGGATATTGGGGTGGTGTATAAGGGTGTGGTGGTTCATATGGTTGGTAGCAAGGTGTATAGACATTTTGATTCCATGGAGGTGTATGATATAGTACTTGAAGGTTGGCTGGTTGAGGGTTGTGTATGGGGTATCTCTCATATCCTTGGGTTTGATATTCACATAGAGGAGGGTTTAGCTCATTGTAGTATGTGGGAGGTGTTTGTCATGAGTGCTGCTCATACACAATTGGTTCCTCCCTTAATTGATTCTCCACTCCATGCAATAATCCCAATTTGAATTCATCATACCCTACAAAACAATCACAACCAAGCTCCAAGCAACAAGGGTGATATCTCATAGAAAAAGTAGAAAATAAAAGTAAAAGACATCAATAAAACAAGAAAACAAACACCTAAACATTAGCAAAAACAACCAAATAACCAAAGAGTAAGCTATTTACACTATGGGTATATTTACTACAACCTAAGATATAACACCAATTGCATCCCCAGCAACGGCGCCAAATTTGATAAAGAGGATTTTATCGTCGATCTAGATTTTCACAAAATAGAATTTCATCGTTAAAAGTATAGTCTAGACCAACAATTAATTCCCAAATCAAATGTTTGAATTCAAATCAAATAACCGAGATCAAGAGTACTTCAACCTCGGGTCGTTCTTCCCTAGGATGCAATTGAAGTGTTACTTCCTTGGTTGTTAAGGTAAAAAGGGAGTTTTCAAGCAAGAAATGAAAGATTAAAAGAACTTAAGAATAAAAGAACTAAGAGATGATCAAAATTGAAATTAATGCAATTAAAGAGAAAGCAAGAGGATCAAAGGAATTCTATCCTCGCCATAACCACAACTATGATAATTATGATGAGTCAATCTTGCCTAGTTAACCCCTAACATCGAGGAGTAAGTCAAGCAAGCATAATTGATCTTAATCCATAAGTCCTAGCTAACTTACCAAACTAGTTGGTAAAAAGCTAGCGTCAATGAAAACAAGAGTCAACTAACTATCCAAGAATTACCACTAAATGTTGGACATTATGACTCTAGTATCCTAGGAACTCAAATCCCAAGCTAAGGTGTGAAAATCTACTCAAAACTCATAATTGGCATTTTCACAAATACCTTGTGTGCATAAAAGTAAAACATAGAAAATTGTAAGGGAAAATGGAAAACTATAACCAACCATTCACAAAATCAAATATAAACAAGAAATCAAACATAAAGAAAGCATGAAACATTAAATTCATCGATCAAAACTTCAAGAACTCAAAATTATATATATAAACAAAGTACTTGAACCAAAGAAAAATTAAAGGCAAAAGTGATATAATGAAAGAGAAGATTAAGAGTACTTACAATAAAAGGAGCAAAAAACCCAAGAACAAAGCTTGCTATAAATTGCTACATGAAAACTACATAAAATCCTAAGAGAGAATTTCTACACTACTCCTACTCCTACTCCTACTCCTAAATTAACTATGGAAGCTTCCTAACTAATGAAAAATAAAACTACAACCTAATGCCTTCATATGTGTTGATATCCTCTTCATATAGCATCCAAATTCAGCCTTTAAGCCTTCCAAAATGGGCCAAGAGCCCTCAGAAATTACGCAGCACATGTTTCATTAATGCAATCACGTGCAGGGTCATGTGCATACACACACTTGGCTGAAAGTTGACCTGTGCGTACGCACAGGTGGTCATGCGCACGCACACATGGAAATTCCTTCTTGTGCACACGCACAGATGCTGTGTGTGTTTTTCCTTGTTTTCTTTATGTTTTCTCCCTTGTACATGCTTTCTTCCACTTTTGACCATCCATTCTTGCCTCTATGACCTGAAATTACTCAGCAAACATGTCATGGCATTGAATGGCATGAAAGTGGAATCAAATTGCTCAATTTAAGCACAAAATTGCATGTTTTCACATTTAGGATCAAATTAGGGACAAAACACAAAGTATGCTATTTTGGTGATTAAGTGTGAGTTTATGTGCTAGAATCCATCCAAATTGAGTCTAAATATATCAAATATAGACTCATCAGCCTCTTTTGTGGTCTCCTCCGTTGCTGGGCAACTGTGACATTCATCATTCTCTCCAGGGTCATTGGCATGCCCGGGTTCAGCTAAATAGGATTTGCATCCTCTAGTGGCACCCTAGCTTTTATGCATAACCAAACGATAGTGCTTGGGTAGTGGAGCCAAACTTCAGTAGAACTTTTCTCTGAGATCTTTTGAATGTCCTTTGCAATGAGCTCGTGGACGTCAATCTCCCCTCCTTCCATGATGCAGTGCAACATGGTAGCTCTTTTGATGTTAACTTCTGAAGTGTTTGCAGTGCCATGATTGATCTCCTTACAAGTTAATACCACCCTTTTGCTTCTAAGATGAGATCCCCTCTTTTTATAAACCTTGGCCTTCTGTGGGAGTTCCTCTCCTAGTCAGTGTGAACTACACAAATATCACTAGCAATCTCATCACAGTCCGGATTGCCATTTATTCTCTCCTGGTAATCAGGTTTATCAAAGTGTGTGCTCTCAGGCCTAGGACCTTTATGATGGTCTTCAGACTAAAGTCAACCTCCACACCCCTTACATAACTTTTGTAAGTTGGGTTGATGGTTGTATCCAGCTTCACTGTATTGGCATAAAACTCCCTTATAATGCTAGCATTGATTCTGGTGATTGGTGTGGTAAGGACCTCCCATTTTCTTTTTTGGATCTTCTCTTTTATCTCTGGGCATTCATCTTCGGGCAGCTGGAAAGGGATCTATGGAAGTATCCCTTTGAGTATCATCCATTCAAGTTGAATTTGGTGGAACATTGATTTGAACTTCCATCTATCATAGTTGTTTTCTTCCTATTCAACAACAGGCTCTTTCCATCTCCTTCTTTTGAAGCTTGATGAAGATGCCATAGTTGTCCTAATTGTCAGCCGAATAAAGGTAGAGAAATAGTAAAGGGGAAATGGCTGGTGTTATGAAATATAGGATGAAAATGTAGCTTGAGGTTAAAGTAAGGTTGTGAAAGTAAATAGAACAAGAGTGAATTGGAGCACCAGAGAACACTGTTGGTGGAGTTGAACTTTAAGGAACACAAAACTAAATTTATGAATACAAGAAGGTGAAAGATTGAGACATGAGGCACGGTCAAAGTGAGGCTATATATAGCAAACATTGATGAAGAATGGATGGTGAGGATGCCTTTTGAGATATTGAGGATGAATAGTGTGCATGTAAAGTTGAGTGAGGACAAGGATTGCCTCTTTATTGAGCATGCAGGACCAGTCCTTTAGGTGATTCTCCCAACATTGTGCAGATTTGTCTTCCCAAGGGGCAACTTCCCAAGCCATGTGACCCACTTTTTTGCTCTTGTGGTGACCGTATCATTCAATTCCTTATCCCTTTCATCCATTTGTTCTTCTTCGTGCCTATCCATCATAACAAAACAAAAAATTGAATTCAACTAAGTGGCGGTAAAACAAATGGCAAACAATGAAAACATAAAAAAAAATTTGACTAGTATTCATTATATGTCAACAAGCCGTGCTCCATATATAGGCTTGGTGGACACCAAACTTAATGTTTAGCATTGTGGTTCAAAGAATTAAATCCACCAAGTGATTCATGTAAAACTTAATGAGCTCTTGTCACTTTTGATTTATGGATCATAAGGAATACCTCGTTTAAGCTACTGAGAAAAAATAATTCAAAATAATGCAGGACATGGTCCATGGTGCATGAAATTGTAAATCACACTTTTCACAATTTGTACCACTAACCAACAAGTGCACATGGTCGTCCAAGTAATACCTTACGTGAGTAAGGGTCGAATCCCACGGAGATTGTTGGCTTGAAGCAAGCTATGGTTATCTTGTAATTCTTAGTCAGGATAATAATAATTCTCAGTTTTGATTGGTAGTAAATAAAAAGCATGGATTAAATAATACTTGGTATGCAGTAATGGAGAATATGTTGGAGTTTTGGAGATACTTTGTCTTCTGAATCTCTGCTTTTCTACTATCATCTTCTTCACGCACGCAAGGTTCCCCCTATAGCAAGGTGTGTGTTGGTGGATCACCGTTGTCAATTGGTGCACAAAATTGCAATCACACTTTTGCAATTCCGCACAACTAACCAGCAAGTGCACTGGGTCGTCCAAGTAATACCTTACGTGAGTAAGGGTCGATCCCACGGAGATTGTTGGCTTGAAGCAAGCTATGGTTATCTTGTAACTCTTAGTCAGGATATCAATAATTCTCAGGTTTAATTGTGAAAAGTAAAAGAACATAAAATAAATACTTGTTTTGCAGTAATGGAGAACATGTTAAGGTTTTAGAGATGCTCTATCTTCTGAATCTCTGCTTTCCTACTATCTTCTTCTTCATGCACGCAAGGCTCCTTCCATGGCAAGCTGTATGTAGGGTTTCACCGTTGTCAATGGCTACCTCCTATCCTCTCAGTGAAAATGTTCAACGCGCTCTGTCACAGCACGGCTAATCATCTGTCGGTTCTCAATCAGGTTGGAATAGAATCCAGTGATTCTTTTGTGTCTGTCACTAACGCCCAGCCCTCAGGAGTTTGAAGCTCGTCACAGTCATTCAATCCTTGAATCCTACTCAGAATACCACAGACAAGGTTTTGACCTTCCGAATTCTCTTGAATGCCGCCATCAATTCTAGCTTATACCACGAAGATTCTGATTAAGGAATCCAAGAGATATTCACTCAATCTAAAGTAGAACGGAGGTGGTTGTCAGGCACACGTTCATAGGTGAGAATGATGATGAGTGTCACGGATCATCACATTCATCAACTTGAGGAACAAGTGATATCTTAGAATAGAAGCAAGTGTGATTGAATGAAAAACAGTAGTAATTGCATTAATCCATCAAGACACAGCAGAGCTCCTCACCCCCAACCATGGGGTTTAGAGACTCATGCCGTAGAAGATACAATCAGAAATGTGTAATGTGTCATGAGATGAAGATACAATGTCAAAATATCCTATTTATAGTGAACTAGTAACCTAGGATACACAGAAATGAGTAAATGACGTAAAAATCCACTTCTGGGGTCCACTTGGTGTGTGCTTGGGTTGAGCATTGAAGCTTTCATGTGTAGAGACTTTTTCTGGAGTTAAACGCCAGCTTTTGTGCCAGTTTGGGCGTTTAACTCCAATTTTTGTGCCAGTTCTGGCTTTAAACGCCGGGAATTCTGTAGCTGAATTGCAACGCCGGTTTGGGCCATCAAATCTCGAGCAAAGTATGGACTATTATACACTGCTGGAAAGCCCAGGATGTCTATTTTCCAAAGCAATTGAGAGAGCGCTAATTCGGCTCTTGTAGCTCCAGAAAATTCACTTCGAGTGAAGGGAGGTCAGAATCCAACAGCATTTGCAGTCCTTTTTCAGCCTCTGAATCAGATTTTTTGCTCAAGTCCCTCAATTTCAGCCAGAAATTACCTGAAATCACAGAAAAACACACAAACTCATAGTAAAGTCCAGAAAAGTGAATTTTAAATAAAAACTAATAAAAATATAATAAAAACTAACTAAAACATACTAAAAACAATGCCAAAAAGCGTATAAATTATCCGCTCATCACAACACCAAACTTAAATTGTTGCTTCTCCCCAAGCTACTGAAAATCAAATAGGATAATAAGAAGAGAATATACTATAGACTCCAAAATATCAATGAAACTTAGCTCCAATTAGATGAGCGGGACTAGTAGCTTTTTGCCTCTGAACAGTTTTGGCATCTCACTTTATCCTTTGAGGTTCAGAATGATTAGCATCTATAGGAACTCAGAATTCAGATAGTGTTATTGATTCTCCTAGTTAAGTATGTTGATTCTTGAACACAGCTACTTTATAAATCTTGGCCGTGGCCCAAAGCACTTTGTTTTCCAGTATTACCACCGGATACATCCATGCCACAGACACAGAACTGGGTGAACCTTTTCAGATTGTGACTCAGCTTTGCTAGAGTCCCCAATTAGAGGTGTCTCGGGTTCTTAAGCACACTCTTTTTGCCTTGGATCACGACTTTAACTGCTCAGTCTCAAGTTTTCACTTGACACCTTCATGCCACAAGCACATGGTTAGGGACTGCTTGGTTTAGCCGCTTAGGCCAGGATGTTATTCCTGTAGGCCCTCCTATCCACTGATGCTCAAAGCGTTGGATCCTTTTTATTATCTTTGCCTTTTGGTTTAAAGGTTCTGTTTGCTTTTTCTTTCTCTCTCTCTTTTTTTTGAATTCACTGCTTTTTCTTACTTCAAGAATCATTTTTATGATTTTTCAGATCCTCAGTAACATGTCTCCTTTTTCATCATTCTTTCAAGAGCCAACTAATTTTAACATTCATGAACAACAAATTCAAAAGACATATGCACTGTTCAAGCATACATTCAGAAAATAAATAGTATTGTCACCACATCAAATAATTAAACCAGTTTCAAGGATGAATTCGAAAGCATGTACTTCTTGTTCTTTTGTAATTAAAAAATTTTCCATTCAAGAAATGTGATGGATTCATAGAACATTCATAACTTTAAGGCATAGACACTAAGACACTAATGATCATAAGACACAAACATAGATAAACATAAGCATAAAAATTCGAAAAACAGAAAAATAAAGAACAAGGAGATTAAAGAACGGGTCCACCTTAGTGATGGCGGCTTGTTCTTCCTCTTGAAGATCTTATGGAGTGCTTGAGCTCCTCAATGTCTCTTCCTTGCCTTTGTTGCTCCTCTCTAATGATTCTTTGATCTTCTCTAATTTCATGGAGGAGGATGGAATATTCTTAGTGCTCCACCCTTAGTTGTCCCATGTTGGAACTCAATTCTCCTAGGGAGGTATTGATTTGCTCCCAATAATTTTGTGGAGGAAAGTGCATCCCTTGAGGTGAATCTCTCCATCTCCCATGACTCGAAGGTGGAAGCTTTTGCCTTCCCTTTCCTCTTTCTAGAGGTTTCTCCGGCCTTAGGTGCCATAAAGGTTATGGGAAAACGAAAAGCAACGCTTTTACCACACCAAACTTAGAAGGTTTGCTCGTCCTCGAGCAAAAGAGGAAAGAAAAGAGTAGAAGAAGAGGAAATAAAGGAGATGGAAGGGGGCTATGTGTTTCGGCCAAGGGGGAGAAGTAGTGTTTAGGTTGTGTGAAAATGAAGGAGTGAAGATGGGTTTATATAGGAGTGGAGAGAGGAGTAGGGTTCGGCCATTATGGGTGGGGTTTGGGAGGGTAACTGGTTTGAATTTAGATGGTGGGGTAGGTGGGGATCCTGTGGGGTCCACAGATCCTGAGGTGTCAAGGATAGCTCATCCCTGCACTAAGTGGCGTGTAAAAATGCCCCTTCTGCCAATCCTGGCGTTAAATGCCGGGCTGCTGCCCTTTTCTGGCGTTAAACGCCAGTCTGGTGCCCCTTTCTGGTGTTAAATGCCAGTCTAGTGCCTCTTTCTGGCGTTAAACGCCCAGAATGGTGCCAGACTGGGCGTTAAACGCCCATTTGCTGCCCTTACTGGCGTTTAAACGCCAGCAAGCTTTTCCTCCAGGGTGTGCTATTTTTCTTTTTGTTTTTCATTCTGTTTTTGCTTTTTCAATTGTTTTTGTGACTTCACATGATCATCAACCTATAGAAAACATAAAATAACAATAGAAAATAGATAAATATGACATTGGGTTGCCTCCCAACAAGCGCTTCTTTAATGTCAGTAGCTTGACAGTGGGCTCTCATGGAGCCTCACAGATACTCAGAGCAATGTTGGAACCTCCCAACACCAAACTTAGAGTTTGACTGTGGGGGTTCAACACCAAACTTAGAATTTGGTTGTGGCCTCCCAACACCAAACTTAGAGTTTGACTGTGGGGGCTCTGTTTGACTCTGTTTCGAGAGAAGCTTTTCATGCTTCTTCCCTTTCCTGTCTGCAAACCATGGTACTTCCTGAATGGCGAAGAGTTGTTCATCCGGAAAGGTTTCATAGATCTTAGTCGGCCGGAGGGATGCTCCTGCTACTGGTTCTATCCGGGACAGGTGATCAGCTACTTGATTCTCTGTCCCTTTTCTGTCTCTTATTTCTATATCAAACTCTTGCAGAAGTAACACCCATCTTATGAGCCTGGGTTTTGAATCCTGCTTTGTGAGTAGATATTTTAGAGTAGCATGGTCAGTGTACACAATCACTTTTGATCCTACTAAATAAGATCTGAACTTGTCAATGGCATAAACCACTGCAAGTAACTCCTTTTCCGTGGTTGTGTATTTCTTCTGTGCATCATTTAGAATATGGCTGCCATAATAAATGACATGCAGAAGCTTATCATGCCTTTGTCCCAATACTGCACCAATGGCATGGTCACTGGCATCACACATTAGTTCAAATGGTAATGTCCAGTCTGGTGCAGAGATGACTGGTGCTGTGACCAGCTTAGCTTTCAAAGTCTCAAACGCCTGTAGATACTCCTTATCAAAGATAAATAGCATGTCAGCAGCTAGCAGATTACTCAGAGGTTTTGCAATTTTTGAAAAATCCTTTATAAACCTTCTGTAGAATCCTGCATGCCCTAGAAAGCTTCTGATATCCTTAACATTGGCAGGTGGTGGTAATTTTTCAATTACTTCAACTTTAGCTTGATCCACCTCTATTCCCTTGTTTGAAATTTTATGCCCAAGGACAATCCCTTCAGTCACCATAAAGTGACATTTTTCCCAGTTTAGAACTAGGTTGGTCTCTTGACATCTTTTCAGAACAAGTGCTAGATGGTGAAGGCAGGAGCTGAATGAGTCTCCAAATACTGAAAAGTCATCCATGAAGACTTCCAAAAATTTCTCTACCATATCTGAAAAAATAGAGAGCATGCACCTCTGAAAGGTTGCAGGTGCATTACACAGACCAAAAGGCATCCTTCTGTAGGCAAACACTCCAGAAGGACATGTGAATGCTGTTTTCTCTTGGTCCTGAGGATCTACTACAATTTGGTTGTAACTTGAATAGCCATCCAAAAAGCAATAATATTCATGACCTGCTAGTCTCTCAAGCATCTGGTCTATGAATGGTAAAGGAAAATGATCCTTCCTGGTGGCTGTATTGAGCCTTCTGTAGTCAATACACATACGCCATCCTGTAACTGTTCTTGTAGGAAACAATTCATTCTTTTCATTATGAACCACTGTCATGCCTCCCTTCTTGGGGACAACGTGGACAGGGCTCACCCAGGGGCTATCAGAAATAGGATAAATAATCCCAGCCTCTAGTAACTTAGTGACCTCTTTCTGCACCACCTCCTTCATGGCTGGATTTAGCCGCCTCTGTGGTTGAACCACTTGCTTAGCATCATCCTCCAATAGGATCTTGTGCATGCATCTTGCTGGGCTAATGCCCTTAAGATCACTTATGGACCACCCAAGAGCTGTCTTGTGTGTCCTTAGCACTTGAATTAGTGCTTCCTCTTCCTGTGGATTTAAAGCAGAGTTTATGATCACTGGAAAAGTGTCACCTTCTCCCAGAAATGCATATTTCAGAGATGGTGGTAGTGGCTTGAGCTCGGGTTTAGGAGGCTTATCCTCTTCCTGAGGAATTTTCAGAATTTCTTTTATTTCCTTTAGTTCCTCCAGATCAGGTTGAATATCTTTAAAGATGTCCTCTAGCTCAGATTTGAGACTTTCAGTCATATTGACCTCCTCCACCAAAGAGTCAATAATATCAGCGCTCATGCAGCATTTGATGTGTCTGGATGCTGCATAGCTTTGACAACATTCAACTTGAACTCATCCTCATTAACTCTCAGGGTTAGGTCCCCTTTTTGGACGTCAATGAGGGTTCGTCCAGTTGCTAGGAAGGGTTTTCCTAGAATGAGAGTTGCACTCTTGTGCTCCTCCATTTCCAGCACTACAAAGTCAGTGGGAAAGGCAAATGGCCCAACCTTGACAATCATGTCCTCAATTATGCCTGATGGATATTTAATGGAGCCATCAGCAAGTTGGAGGCATAGTCGGGTTGGCTTGACTTCTTCAGTCAAGCCAAGCTTTCTGATAGTAGATGCAGGTATTAGGTTGATACTTGCCCCAAGATCACATAGAGCTTTCTTAGTACAAGTACCCTCTAATGTGCATGGTATCATAAAGCTTCCAGGATCTTTAAGCTTCTCTGGTAAGCTCTTTAAAATGACTGCACTGCATTCTTCAGTGAGAAAAACTTTTTCAGTTTCTCTCCAATCCTTCTTATGACTTAAGATCTCTTTCATGAACTTAGCATAAGAGGGTATTTGCTCAAGTGCCTCTGCAAACGGAATCTTTATTTCAAGAGTCCTGAGATAGTCTGCAAAGCGGACAAATTGCTTATCCTGTTCCGCTTGGTGGAGTTTCTGAGGATAAGGCATCTTGGCTTTATACTCTTCAACCTTAGTTGCTGCAGGTTTATTTCCTATAGAAGTGGTTGGAGAACCCTGCTTAAGGGGGTTGTTATCAGCACTTGCAAGTGTCTGACCCCTTTCTGGCATTTGAACGCCAGAATTGGCTACCCATTGGGCGTTTAACGCCACTTTCTTACCCTTTTCTGGCGTTTGAACGCCAGAATCATTCCTCTCTGGGCTCTTATTGTCCTCAGAGGGATTTTGGGTAGTTGGTTGGTCATCCTCTGTCAGTTGTTCCTTTCTTTGCTTTCTGCTGCTTTGAGTTGATACATTCAATGTCTTCCCACTCCTTAATTTAACAGGTTGGCATTCTTCTGTTATCTGTTTAGATAGTTGCTGTCTTGTCTGATTCAATTGTGCTTCCATATTCTTGTTAGCATTTTTAGTGTCTTGGAGCATCTCTTTAAATTCTGCTAATTGTTTTGTCATAAGGAGTAATTGTTGATTAAGCTCAATAATCTGTTCTTGAGGATTAGGATTAGTAATTACTGCCCTGGCCTCTTCCTTTATGTAGGACTCACTGCTAGAGTACAAATGTTGATTTCTAGCAACAGTATCTATGAGTTCTTGAGCCTCTTCAATCGTCTTTCTCATGTGTATAGATCCACCAGCTGAGTGGTCTAAAGACATCTGAGCTTTTTCTGTAAGCCCATAGTAGAAGATGTCTAACTGTACCCACTCTGAAAATATTTCAGAGGGGCATTTCCTTAGCATACCTCTGTACCTCTCCCAGGCATTATAAAGGGATTCATTATCCTCTTGTTTAAAGCCCTGGATGTCCAGCCTTAGCTGTGTCATCCTTTTTGGAGGGTAAAATTGATTCAGAAATTTGTTTGATAACTGTCTCCATGTTTTTATGCTTGCTGTGGGTTGGTTATTCAAACACCTCTTAGCTTGATCTTTTACAGCAAATGGAAACAGTAGCAATCTGTCGACATCCTGATCCACTTCTTTATCATGTTCTGTGTCAGCAATTTGTAAGAACTGTGCCAGAAACTCAGTAGGTTCTTCCTGTGGAAGACCGAAATACTGGCAATTTTGCTGCACCATGATAATGAGTTGAGGATTTAGCTCAAAGCTGCTTGCTTTAATGGGAGGTATACAGATGCTACTCCCATATGCAGTTGTAATAGGGTTAACATATGCCCCAGAGTCCTTCTGGACTGCTCAATTCCACTTAGATCCATGGTGGAAAAAGGGAGATGATGTGGATATTATATATATATATATATAATTTTTTTAAAAGTAACCGAAAATAATAAAATAAAATAAATAGAAAATAAAATAAAAATTTGAAAACCAAAAGAAAATAAAATCAAAGCAAATTGAAAATCAATTTAATTAATTAATTAAAAAGATTCTGGAATTAGCAATTAAGAAGATATGATTGAAAATTATTTTGAAAAATATTTGATTTTTGAAATGAGGAAAGAGAAAAACAACAAAATGACACCAAACTTAAAATTTTTAGAAAATCAAACACAAATTTTCAAAAGTTTAAAGGAAAACACAAAGAAGACACCAAACTTAGAATATGAAACTAGACTCAAATAAAAGACTCTAAACCAACAAAAATAAAATATTCCTAATCTAAGCAACAAGATAGACCTTCAGTTGTCCAAACTCGAACAATCCCTGGCAACGGCGCCAAAAACTTGGTGCACGAAATTGCAATCACACTTTTGCAATTCCGCACAACTAACCAGCAAGTGCACTGGGTCGTCCAAGTAATACCTTACGTGAGTAAGGGTCGATCCCACGGAGATTGTTGGCTTGAAGCAAGCTATGGTTATCTTGTAACTCTTAGTCAGGATATCAATAATTCTCAGGTTTAATTGTGAAAAGTAAAAGAACATGAAATAAATACTTGTTTTGCAGTAATGGAGAACAGGTTGAGGTTTTAGAGATGCTCTATCTTCTGAATCTCTACTTTCCTACTGTCTTCTTCTTCATGCACGCAAGGCTCCTTTCATGGCAAGCTGTATGTAGGGTTTCACTGTTGTCAATGGCTACCTCCCATCCTCTCAATGAAAATGTTCAACCCGCTTTGTCACAGCACGACTAATCATCTATCGGTTCTCAATCAGGTTGGAATAGAATCTAGTGATTCTTTTGCGTCTGTCACTAACGCCCAGCCCTCAGGAGTTTGAAGCTCGTCACAATCATTCAATCTTTGAATCCTACTCAGAATACCACAGACAAGGTTTAGACCCTCCGGATTCTCTTGAATGCCGCCATCAATTCTAGCTTATACCACGAAGATTCTGATTAAGGAATCCAAGAGATATTCACTCAATCTAAAGTAGAACGGAG
Source organism: Arachis hypogaea (assembly GCF_003086295.3). NCBI lineage: Eukaryota > Viridiplantae > Streptophyta > Magnoliopsida > Fabales > Fabaceae > Arachis > Arachis hypogaea. Next base: position 52,585,174 of record NC_092041.1, read on the forward strand.
GTGGTTGTCAGGCACACGTTCATAGGTGAGAATGATGATGAGTGTCACAGATCATCACATTCATCAAGTTGAGGAACAAGTGTTATCTTAGAATAGAAGCAAGCGTGATTGAAGGAAAAATAGTAGTAATTGCATTAATCCATCAAGACACAGCAGAGCTCCTCACCCCCAACCATGGGGTTTAGAGACTCATGCCATAGAAGATACAATCAGAAACGTGTAATGTGTCATGAGATGAAGATACAATGTCAAAATATCCTATTTATAGTGAACTAGTAACCTAGGATACACAGAAATGAGTAAATGACGTAAAAATCCACTTCCGGGGTCCACTTGGTGTGTGCTTGGGCTGAACATTGAAGCTTTCATGTCTAGAGACTTTTCCTGGAGTTAAACGCCAACTTTTGTGGCAGTTTGGGCGTTTAACTCCAATTTTTGTGCCAGTTCCGGCGTTAAACGCCGGGAATTCTGTAGCTGATTTGCAACGCCGATTTGGGCCATCAAATCTCGGGCAAAGTATAAACTATTATACATTGCTGGAAAGCCCAGGATGTCTACTTTCCAACGCAATTGAGAGCGCGCTAATTGAGTTTCTGTAGCTCCAGAAAATCCACTTCGAGTGCAGTGAGGTCAGAATCCAACAGCATCTACAGTCCTTTTTCAGCCTCTGAATCAGATTTTTTGCTCAGGTCCCTCAATTTCAGCCAGAAATTACCTAAAATCACAGAAAAACACACAAACTCATAGTAAAGTCCAGAAAATTGAATTTTAAATAAAAACTAATAAAAATATAATAAAACTAACTAAAACATACTAAAAACAATGCCAAAAAGCGTATAAATTATCCGCTCATCATCAATGGATACCATCCGTCCTCTCAGTAAAAATGGTCCAGGTGCGCTGTCACCGCACGACTAATCATCTTTCGGTTCTCACTCATGCTGGAATAGGATCCATTGATCCTTTTTCGTCTGTCACTACGCCCAATCCTTGTGAGTTTGAAGCTCGTCACAGTCATTCAATCCCTGAATCCTACTCGGAATACCACAGACAAGGTTTAGACTTTCTGGATTCTCAAGAATGCTGCCAATGTATTCTAACTTATACCACGAAGACTCTGATTAAGGAATCCAAGAGATACTCATTCAATCTAATGTAGAACAGAGGTGGTTTGTCAGGCCCGCGTTCATAGGTTGAGAATGGTGATGAGTGTCACGGATCATCACATTCATCATATTAGAAACAAGCGTGTTTGAATAGAATACATAAATAATTGCATTAATCCATCGAGACACAACAGAGCTCCTCACCCCCAACAATGGGGTTTAGAGACTCATGTCGTCAAAGAGTACAAAGTTCAGATCTAAAAATGTCATGAGGTAAAGAATAAACCTCTAAAAGTTGTTTAAATACTAAACTAGTAACCTAGGTTTACAGAAAATGAGTAAACTAAGATAGATAGTGTAGAAATTTACTTCTGGGGCCCACTTGGTGTGTGCTGGGGCTGAGACTTGAGCTTTTCACGTGCCTGGGCTGTTTCTGGAGTTAAACGTCAGGTTGTAACCTGTTTTGGGCATTTAACTCCAGTTTGCAACCAGTTTTTGGCGTTTAACGCCAGAATGGAACATAGAACTGGCGTTAAACGCCAGTTTACGTCATTTATCTTTGAGCAAAGTATGGACTATTATATATTGCTGGAAAGCCCTAGATGTGTACTTTCCAACCCAATTGAGAGCGTGCCAATTGGACTCCTGTAGCTCCAAAAACTCCATTACGAGTGCAGGGAGCTCAGAATCCAACAACATCAGCAGTCCTTTTTCAGCCTGAATCAGATTTTTGCTCAGCTCCCTCAATTTCAGCCAGAAAATACCTGAAATCATAGAAAAATACATAAACTCATAGTAATGTCCAGAAATATGAATTTTGCCTAAAAACTAATAAAAATATACTAAAAACTAACTAAAACATACTGAAAACTACATGAAATTATCCCCAAAAAGCGTATAAAATATCTGCTCATCATAACACCAAACTTAAACTGTTGCTTGTCCCCAAGCAACAATATAAATAAAATAGGATAAAAAGAAATCAAGAAGCAATAATATCTCAGAGTTTTAAGTGAAGCTCAAATTCTAATTAGATGAGCGGGACTAGTAGCTTTTTGCTTCCGAACAGTTTTGGCATCTCACTTTATCCTTTGAAATTCAGAATGATTGGCATCCATAGGAACTTAGAATTCAGATAGTATTATTGATTCTCGTAGTTTAGTATGTTGATTCTTGAACACAGCTACGTTTTGAGTCTTGGTCGTGGCCCTAAGCACTTTGTTTTCCAGTATTACCACTGGATACATAAATGCCACAGACACATAACTGGGTGAACCTTTTCAAATTGTGACTTAGCTTTGCTAATGTCCCCAATTAGAGGTGTCTAGAGTTCTTAAGCACGCTCTTTTGCTTTGGATCACGACTTTAACCACTCAGTCTCAAGCTCTTCACCTGGACCTTCATGACACAAGCACATGGCTAGGGACAGCTTGATTTAGCCGCTTAGGCCAGGATTTTATTCCTTTAGGCCCTCATTTCCATTGATGCTCAAAGCCTTGGATCCTTTTTTGCCCTTGACTTTTGGTTTAAAGGGCTATCGGCTTTTTCTACCGCTCCTTCTCTTTTTTTTTAACTGCTTTTTCTTGCTTCAAGAATCAATTTCATGATTTTTCAGATCATCAATAACATTTCTCTTGTTCATCATTCTTTCAAAAGCCAACAATTTTAACATTCATAAAATTCAATATAAAAATATGCACTGTTAAGGCATTCATTCAGAAGACAAAAAGTATTGCCACCACATATAAATAATTAGAATTTTCCTTATTAAAAACTCAAAAAAAATATTTCCTCCTTATTCTAAAAATCTGCTATTTTATTCATGTTTGATGATGATGAGAAAAATAAATTATAGCTTAATTGGAGATAAAATCAAAATAGGGATACTACTTACTACTACTCATATATTACTTCTAAGGTAAATTCCTAATAAGACAATTATCACAGAGTTAAGGCTAAGATTAGGACTCAACAACCTTTATTTTAGGAGGTGGATGCTCCTTTAATCTGTGGGATGCTTGGCCCTTCAAGAGATAGCTTCTGACGCTTCAGTTCCTTAAGTTCACGCCTTTGCTCTTCTTGTTCCCCAAGCAGTTTGCAAAGCATGCTACTTTTATTTTGCTGTTCTTCCTTTAGTTGGTCCATAGCTTCTTGCAACTTGGTGACAGATGCTTCAAGACGCTCCTAGTATTCAATTTGAGGGATTTTCGGGAGGAACTCCTGTGCTTTCCTCTTGATGGGGTCGTCCTGCACTTGTTGTCCTTCCATTGACTTTTTGGTGATTGGTTGCTCAACTGAGATATACTCATTTACTCCTATCTTTATTCCAGCATCTTTACATAGCATAGAGATTAAGCTCAGATAAGCCAATTTGGCATCTTTGGAGTTCTTGTTTGAAATTGTGTAAAGCTCACAAGAGATTAGCTGATGAACTTCCACTTCTTTTCCCAACATAATGCAATGGATCATTACTGCTCTTTTGATGGTGACTTCAGAGCGGTTGCTAGTGGGCAGTATAGAATGCCCGATGAAGTCCAGCCAGCCTCTGGCAACTGGTTTGAGATCTCCTCTCTTGAGTTGGTTTGGGACACCCTTTGTGTTGGTTGTCCACTTGGTTCCAAGGAGGCATATATCCTCTAAAATTTTGTCCAAGCCTTTATTTGTTCTCATCATTCTCTTATTAAAGGAGTCTGGGTCATCTTGCAGTTGAGGCAGGTTGAAGATCTCTCTTATTTTGTCAGGGTGGAGGTGAACAATCTTCCCTCTGACTAGAGTTCGATAGTCATAGAAGGCAGTTCCAGCTATTCTCTGCCTATCTATTTGCCACAGATTAGAATAGAATTCCTGAACCATGTTTCTTCCCCCCTTTGTTTCAGGATTAGCTAGGATTTCCCAGCTCCTGTTTCGAATTTGCTCTTGGATTTCCTTCCCTTGATTCCAAAGTGGTTTTAGAATATTCTCTTTCTTGCCTCTTGGAGTGGTTTATTTTCCCTTAGGAGCCATGATCTTAGTGGGTATTGGTTTAGTGATCACGGAGAAACACACCAAACTTAGAGGTTTGCTTGTCCTCAAGCAAAAGAAAGGAAAGGAGAGGGATAGAGGGAGAGCCAAGTTCGAATTGTGGAGGAGAGGAGGGAGCCGAACGTGGATTTTAAGGGAAGGGGGTGGGTTTTCGAAATTTTTTTTAAAAAAGGTAGGATAGAAGATATGATTTGTAAAAGATAAGTATGATAGGAAAAAGATGTAATTTAAAATTGAAAAGATATGAAAGATATTTGAAAAAGATAAATCTGATTTTTGAAAAGAAGATATGATGAGTTTAAAAAAGATTTGAGAAGAATTTAAAAAGATTTAAAAAGAATTCAAAAAGATAATTGAGTTTTGAAAAAGATTTGAAAAGAAGTTGAAGAGGATTTGAAAGAGATTTATGTTTAGAATTAAGATACATTTGATATATTTGAAAAAGGATTTGAAAAATTAGGATTTGTAATGTGTTTATGCAAGAAATTATGGATGGAAACATGAAAATTTGAAAAAAATCAAGTTGGGAACAAAAACTTCCTCCCCTCTACAATCCTAGCATTAAACGCCCAACTACTGCATGTTTTGGGCATTTAACACCCAGTTGGTGCTTGGTTTGGGTGTTTAACGCCCAGCTGTTGCTTCTAGCTGGTGTTAAACGCCAGAAACTCCTTTATCACTGGGTGTTTTTCTGAACGCCCAGGAAGCTGTAAATCTGGCGTTAAATGCCCAGAAGCTGCTTCTTTCTGGCATTTAATGCCCAGATGGATATCTCTACTAGCGTTAAACACCCAGTAGATGCCTCTTTTAGGTGTTTAACGCCCAAAACAGCTCTTACTGGCTTTTTTCGCACCAATGAGCTTCTTTTTCCTGTTTTATCCTCTGAATCCTTCTGTAACTCTGTGAACTCATGCAGTTGCTATTCTACCTTGAAGATAATTAATATGAACCTGTAAAATTATCATTTAATTAACAAATAAGCTTTGTTAATGGCTGGGTTACCTCCCAACAAGCGCTTCTTTATTGTCTTTAGCTGGACTATTACTGAGCTTTAATCAAGTCTCAGTTTTGAGCATTCTTGCTCAAAATTGTTTTTAAGATAATGTTTGACTCTCTGTCCATTAACAATGAACTTTTTGTCAGAATCATTATCCTGAAGCTCTACGTATCCATATGGTGACACACCTGTAACCACATATGGTCCTCTCCACCGGGATTTCAATTTACCGGGGAATAATCTGAGCCTAGAATTAAACAGCAGAACTTTCTGCCCTGACTCAAAGAGTCTGGATGACAGCTTCTTATCATGCCATCTTTTTGCTTTCTCTTTGTAAATTTTTGCATTTTCAAAAGCATTGAGTCTGAATTCCTCTAGCTCATTTAACTGGAGCAATCTTTTCTCTCCAGCTAACTTGGCATCAAGGCTTAGGAATCTGGTTGCCCAGTAGGCCTTGTGTTCCAGTTCCACTGGCAAGTGACAGGCTTTTCCATATATGAGCTAGTATGGAGAGGTCCCTATAGGAGTCTTGAATGCTGTTCTGTATGCCCACAGAGCATCATCCAAGCTTCTTGCTCAATCCCTTCGACGATTACTCATAGTCTGTTCCAGGATTCTTTTAAGTTCTCTATTAGAGACTTTAGCTTGCCCATTTATCTGTGGATGATATGGAGTTGCACCCTGTGGCTAACTCCATATCGAACCATAGCAGAGTAAAGCTATTTATTGCAGAAATGAGTGCCCCCATCACTAATTAGTACTCTGGGGACACCAAATCTGTTGAAGATGTGTTTCTGTAGGAATTTTAGCACTGTCTTAGTATCATTAGTGGGTGTTGCAATAGCTTCCACCCATTTGGATACATAATCCACTGCTACCAGAATATAAGTGTTTGAGTATGATGGTGGAAAAGGCCCCATGAAGTCAATACCCCATACATCAAATAACTCAATCTCCAAGATCCCTTGTTGAGGCATGGGATAACCGTGAGGCAGATTTCTAGATCTTTGGCAACTGTCACAATTATGTGCAAACTCTCGGGAGTCTTTATAGAGAGTAGGCCATTAGAAGCCACATTAGAGGACTCTTGTGGCTATTCGCTCACTTCCAAAATGTCATCCATACTGTGATCCATGGCAATGCCAGAGGATCTTCTGTGCTTCTTTTTTAGGCACACATCTACGGATTACTCCATCTGCACATCTCTTGAAGAGATATGGTTCATCCCATAGATAGTACTTTGTATCCGAGATCAATTTCTTTGATTGCTGCCTACTATACTCTTTGGGTATGAATCTCATAGCCTTGTAGTTTGCAATGTTTGCAAACCATGGTACTTCCTGGATGGCAAAGAGTTGCTCATCCGAAAAGTTTTTAGAGATCTCAGTAAGAGGGAGGGATGCCCCTTTTACTGGTTCTATTCGGGACAGGTGATCTGCTACTTGGTTCCCTTTTCTGTCTCTTATTTCTATATCAAACTCTTGCAGAAGCAACACCCATCTTATGAGTCTGGGTTTTGAATCCTGCTTTGTGAGTAGATATTTAAGAGCATCATGGTCAGTGTACATAATCACTTTTGATCCTACTAAATAAGATATGAACTTGTCAATGGCGTAAACCACTGCAAGTAACTCTTTTTTTGTGATTGTGTAGTTCTTCTGTGCGTCATTTAAAACACGACTGGCATAATAAATGACGTGCAGAAGCTTGTCATGCTTTTTTCCCAACACTGCACCAATGGCATGGTCACTGGCATCACACATTAGTTCAAATGGTAATGTCCAGTCTGGTGCAGAAATGACTAGCGCTGTGACCAGCTTAGCTTTCAGAGTCTCAAACGCCTGCAGACATTCCTTATCAAAGATAAATGGCGTGTCAGCAGCTAGCAGATTACTCAGAGGTTTTGCAATTTTTGAAAAATCTTTTATAAACCTTCTATAGAATCCTACATGCCCCAAAAAACTTCTGATTGCCTTAACATTGGCATGTGGTAGTAATTTTTCAATTACCTCTACCTTAGCTTGATCCACCTCTATTCCCTTGTTCGAAATTTTGTGCCCAAGGACAATTCCTTTAGTCACCATAAAGTGACATTTCTCCTAGTTTAAAACCAGGTTAGTCTCTTGGCACCTCTTTAGAACAAGTGCTAGATGGTCAAGATAGGAGATGAATGAGTCTCCAAATACTGAAAAGTCATCTATGAAGACTTCTAGAAATTTTTCCACCATATCAGAGAAAATAGAGAGCAAGCACCTTTGAAAGGTTGCAGGTGCATTGCACAGACCAAATGGCATCCTTCTGTATGCAAATACTCCAGATGGACATGTGAATGCTGGTGCACGAAATTGTGATCATCAACGATGGCACCAAAGACTTGGAGCTCTCAAACGTGAATCACATTTTGTCACAACTTCGCACAACTAACCAGCAAGTGCACTGGGTCGTCCAAGTAATAAACCTTACGTGAGTAAGGGTTGATCCCACGGAGATTGTTGGTATGAAGCAAGCTATGGTCATCTCGTAAATCTCAGTTAGGCGGATTCAAATGGTTATAATGGTTTTCGAATATAAAGATAAATAAAGCATAAAATAGGGATAGAGATACTTATGTAAATCATTGGTGGGAATTTCAGATGAGTGTATGGAGATGCTTTGTTCCTTCTAAATCTCTACTTTCCTACTGCTTTCATCCAATCATTCTTACTCCTTTCTATGGCAAGCTATATGTAGGGCGTCACTGTTGTCAATGGCTACTTCCCATCCTCTCAGTGAAAATGGTTCAAATGCTCTGTCACAACACGGCTAATCATCTGTCGGTTCTCGATCATGTTGGAATAGAATCCAGTGGTTCTTTTACGTCTGTCACTACACCCAACACTCGCGAGTTTGAAGCTCGTCACAGTCATCCCATCTCAGATCCTACTTGGAATACCACGGACAAGGTTTAGACTTTCCGGATTTTAGGAATGGCCGCCAATAATTCTAGCTTATACCACGAAGATTCTGATTAAGGAATCCAAGAGATATGCGCTCAATCTAAGGTAGAACGGAGGTGGTTGTCAGGCACGCGTTCATAGGTGAGAATGATGATGAGTGTCACGGATCATCACATTCATCATGTTGAAGGGCAGCAAATATCTTAGAATAAGAATAAGCTGAATTGAATAGAAGAATAATAGTAATTGCATTAATACTCGAGGAACAGGAGAGCTCCACACCTTAATCTATGGTGTGTAGAAACTCCACCATTGAAAATACATAAGTGATGTCTAATACAATAGTAAAAAGTTCTATTTATACTAAACAAGTTACTAGGGTTTACAGAAATAAGACTTAGTGTAGAAATCCACTTCCGGGCCCCACTTTAGTGTGAGCTTGGGCTGAGCTTGAGCTTTATACGTGCAGAGGCTTCTCTTGGGTTAAACGCCAAGTTGTAGCATGTTTTTGGCATTTAACTTTGGTTTGTGACGTGTTTCTGGCGTTTTACTCCAGAATGCAGCATGAAACTGGCGTTGAACGCCAGTTTGTGTCGTCTAAACTCGAATAAAGTATAAACTATTATATATTTCTGGAAAGCCCTGGATATCTACTTTCTATTGCAATTGAGAGCGCCCATTTGGGGTTTTGTAGCTCCAAAAAATCTATTTTGAATGCAGGGAGGTCAGAATCCAACAGCATCAGCAGTCCTTTGTCAGCCTCCTATTAGATTTTTGCTCAGGTTCCTCAATTTCAGCCAGAAAATACCTGAAATCACAGAAAAACACACAAACTCATAGTAAAGTCCAGAAATGTGAATTCTGCATAAAAACTAATAAAAACATCCCTAAAATTAGCTAGATTCTACTAAAAACTACCTAAAAACAATGCCAAAAAGCGTATAAATTATTCGCTCATCACAACACCAAACTTAAATTGTTGCTTGTCCCCAAGCAACTGAAAATAAAATAGGATAAAAAGAAGAGAATATACTATAAATCCCAAAATATCAATGAATATTAGTTCTAATTAGATGAGCGGGACTTGTAGCTTTTTGCTTTTGAACAATTTTGGCATCTCACTTTATCCTTTGAAGTTTAGAATGATTGGCATCTATAGGAACTCAGAGTTCAGATAGTGTTATTGATTTTCTTAGTTAAGTATGTTGATTCTTGAACACAGCTACTTTTATGAGTCTTGGCCGTGGCCCTAAGCACTTTGTTTTCCAGTATTACCACTGGATACATAAATGCCACAGACACATGACTGGGTGAACCTTTTCAGATTGTGACTCAGCTTTGCTAAAGTCTCCAGTTAGAGGTGTCCAAAACTCTTAAGCACACTCTTTTTTCTTTGGATCACGACTTTAACCACTCATTCTCAAGCTTTTCACTTGGACCTGCATGCCACATGCACATGGTTAGGGACAGCTTGATTTAGCCGCTTAGGCTTGGATTTATTTCCTTGGGCCCTCCTATCTATTGATGCTCAAAGCCTTGGATCCTTTTTACCCTTGCCTTTTGGTTTTAAGGGCTATTGGCTTTTTCTGCTTGCTTTTTCTTTTTCTTTTATATTTTTTTTGCCACTTTTTTTTTGCAAGCTTTGTTCTTCACTGCTTTTTCTTGCTTCAAGAATCAATTTTATGATTTTTCAGATTATCAATAACATTTCTCTTTTTCATCATTCTTTCAAGAGCCAATAATTTTAACATTCATAAACAACAAGATAAAAAATATGCACTATTCAAGCATTCATTCAGAAAACAAAAAGTAGTGTCACCACATTAATATAATTAAACTAATTTCAAGGAGTATTTCAAAACTCATGTACTTCTTGTTCTTTTGTATTAGAAACATATTTTATTTAAGAAAGGTGAAGGATTCATGGAATTATTCATAGCTTTAACAAATAGACACTAAACACTAATGATCATGTAATAAAGACACAAACATAGACAAACATGAAGCTAATAAACCGAAAAACAGAGAGATAAAAACAAGGAAGTTAAGGAATGGGTCCACCTTAGTGATGGTGGCGCCTTCTCCTTGAAGGACCAATGGTGTTCTTGAGCTCCTCTATGTCTCTTCCTTGCATTTGTTGCTCCTCCCTCACAGCTCTTTGATCTTCTCTAATCTCATTGAGAATGATGGAGTGTTCTTGGTGTTCCACCCTTAATTGCTTCATGTCATGACTCAATCCTTCTAGAGAAGTGTTGAGTTATTCCCAATAGTTGTTTGGAGGAAAATGCATCCCTTGAGGCATCTCAGGGTTTTCTTGATGATGAGTTTCCTCATGCGTCTCTTGTGATCCTTGAATGGGCTCTCTTGTTTGCTCCATCCCTTTCTTAGTGATGGGCTTGTCCTCTTCAATGAGGATGTCTCCTTCTATGAAAACTCCAGCTAAGTAGCATAGATGGCAAATGAGATGAGGAAAAGCTAGCCTTGCCAAAGTGGAGGGCTTTTCGGCTACTCTGTAGAGTTCTAGAGAGATGACTTCATGAACTTCTACTTCCTCTCCAATCATGATGCTATGGATCATGATGGCTTGATCCACAGTTACTTCGGATCGGTTGCTAGTGGGAATGATAGAGCGTTGGATGAACTCCAACCATCCTCTAGCTACAGGCTTAAGGTCCAGTATTCTCAATTGAAACGGCTTGCCTTTTGAGTCTCTTTTCCATTGAGCTCCTTCCATACATATGTCCATGAAGACTTGGTCCAACCTTTGATCAAAGTTGACCCTTCTAGTGTAGGGGCGTACTTCTTCTTGCATCATAGGCAAGTTGAATGCCAACCTTACATTTTCTGGACTGAAATCTAAGCATTTCCCCCGAACCATTGTAAGATAATTCTTTGGATTCAGGTTCATACTTTGATCATGGTTCCTAGTGATCCATGCATTGGCATAGAACTCTTGAACCATTAAGATTTCGACTTATTGAATGGGGTTGGTAAGAACTTTCCAACCTCTTCTTTGGATCTCATGTCAGATCTCCGGATACTCATTTTTCTTGAGCATGAAAGGGACCTCAGGGATCACCTTTTTCTTGGCCACAACTTCATAGAAGTGGTCTTGATGAGCTTTTGAGATGAATCTCTCCATCTCGCATGACTCAGAGGTGGAAGCAATTGCCTTCCCTTTCCTCTTTCTTGAGGTTTCTCTGGCCTTAGGTGCCATCAATGGTTATGGAAAAATAAAAAAGCTATGCTTTTACCACACTAAACTTAAAATGTTGCTCACCCTCGAGCAAAAGAAGAAAGAATAGAAGAAGAAGAAGAAGAAGATATGGAGGAGAGGGAGAGAGGTGTGGGTTTCGGCCAAGGGGGAGAAGAGAAAGTAGTGATGTGTGAAAATGAAGAAGGATGGAGGGGTTTATATAGTGGAGGGAGAGGGGTTTATGGTTCGGTCATGTAGGGTGGGTTTGGGTTTTTAAGAGATTTTGAATTTGAAGGTAGGTGGGGTTTATGGGGACGAGAGGATGGATGTGAATGGTGAAGAGGTGATGGGGAAGAGTGATTGAGGTGATTGGTGAATGATGTTTGGGGAAGAGTGTTATGAAAAGGTGTGAGAGAGAGGGAGAAGGTAGGTGGGGATCCTATGGGGTCCACAGAACCTGAGGTGATCCTGTGGGGTCCATAGATCTTGAGGTGTCAAGGATTTCTCATCCCTGCACCCTTACGGCATGTAAAATGCTCTCTATATGCAATCTTGGCATTTAACGCCAGACTGATGCCTATTTCTGGCGTTAAACGCCAGCTCTATGCTTGTTTCTGGCGTTAAACGCCACTTTGTTGCCTGTTTCTGGCGTTTAATGCCAGCTTTCCTCAGGGTGCAATCCTGGCATTTAAGCACCAGACTGCTACCTGTTTTTGGTGTTCAACGCCAGCCAGATTCTTCTTACTGGCGTTTAAACGCCAGTAAGCTTTTCCTCCAGGGTGTGCTGTTTCTTCTGCTGTTTTTGATTCTGTTTTTAATTTTTGCAATTGTTTTGTGACTCCACATGATCATAAACCTAATAAATCATAAAAGAATAATAAAAGTATAAATAATTAAAAATTGGGTTGCCTCCCAATAAGTGCTTCTTTAATGTCAATAGCTTGACAGTGAGCTCTCATGGAGCTTCACAGATGTTCAGAGCATGATGAGGGCCTCCCAACACCAAACTTAGAGTTTGATTGTGGGGGATTTATTTGACTTTGTATTGAGAGAAGCTTATCGTGCCTCTTTTTCATGGTTGCGGAGGAAGATCCTTAAGCTTTAAACACAAGGTAGTCCCCATTCAATTGAAGGACTAGCTCTTCTCTATCAACATCAATCACAGCTTCTGCTGTGGCTAGGAAGGGTCTTCCAAGAATGATGGATTCATTCTCATCCTTCCCAGTGTCTAAGATTATAAAATCAGCAGGGATGTAAAGGCCTTTAACCTTCACTAACACATCCTCTACCAATCCATAAGCTTGTTTTATTGACTTGTCTTCCATCTCTAATGAGATTTTTACAGCTTGTACCTCAAAGATCCCCAGTTTCTCCATTACAGAAAGTGGCATAAGATTTATACCTGACCTCATGTCACACAGAGCCTTCTCAGAGGTCAAGGTGCCTATGGTACAGGGTATTAAGAATTTACCAGGATCTTGTTTCTTTTGAGGTAAAGTTTGCTGAACCCATGTATTTAGTTCACTAATGAGCAAGGGAGGTTCACCTTCCCAAGTCTCATTACCAAACAACTTGGCTTTCAGCTTCATGATGGCTCCTAGATATTGAGTAACTTGCTCTTCAGTTACATCTTCATCCTCTTCAGAGGAAGAATAGTTCTCAAAGCTCCTGAATGACCGAAGGAAGTTTAATGGAGTCTCTATGGTCTCTATATGAGCCTTAGATTCCTTTAGGTCCTCAATAGGGAACTCCTTTCTGTCTGGAGAACGTTCCATGAGGTCTTCCTCATTGGGATTCATGTCCTCCCCTTTCTCTTTGGATTCGGCCATTTTGATTATCTCAATGGCCTTGCACTCTCTTTTTGGATTCTCTTCTATATTGCTTGGGAGAGTACTAAGAGGAGTTTCAGTGATTTTCTTACTCATCTGACCCACTTGTGCCTCCAAATTTCTAATAGAGGACCTTGTTTCATTCATGAAACTTAAAGTGGCCTTATATAGATCAGAGACTATATTTGCTAAGCTAGAGGGGCTCTGCTAAGAATTCTCTGTCTGTTGCTGAGAAGATGATGAAAAAGGCTTGCTATTGCTAAACCTGTTTCTTCCACCATTATTAAAGCCTTGTTGAGGCTTTTGTTGATCCTTCCATGAGAAATTTGGATGATTTCTCCATGAGGAATTATAGGTGTTTCCATAGGGTTCACCCATGTAATTCACCTATGCCATTGTAGGGTTCTCAGGATCATAAGCTTCTTCTTCAGAAGATGCCTCTTTAGTACTGTTGGATGCATTTTGCCATCCATTCAGACTTTGAGAAATCATGTTGACTTGCTGAGTCAACATTTTGTTATGAGCCAATATGGCATTCAGAGTATTAATTCAAGAACTCCCCTTTTCTGAGGCGTCCCATTACTCACAGGATTCCTCTCAGAGGTGTACATGAATTCGTTATTTGCAACCATGTCAATGAGTTCTTGAGCTTCTGCAGGCATTTTCTTTATGTGAATGGATCCACCTGCAGAGTGGTCAAGTGACATCTTAGAGAACTCAGATAGACCATCATAGAATATATCCAAAATGGTCCACTCTGAAAGTATGTCAGAAGGACACTTTTTGGTAAACTGCTTGTATCTTTCCCAAGCTTCATAGAGGGATTCAACTTCTTTTTGCTTGAAGGTCTGAACATCCACTCTAAGCTTGCTCAGCTTTTGAGGAGGAAAGAACTTGGCTAAGAAGGTCGTGACCAGCTTATCCCAAGAGTCCAGGCTATCTTTAGGTTGTGAGTCCAACCATGTTCTAGCTTTGTCTCTTACAGCAAAAAGGAAAAGCATGAGCCTGTAGACTTCAGGATCTACTCCATTAGTCTTAACAGTATCACAGATCTGCAAGAATTCAGTTAAAAACTGATAGGGATCATCTGATGGAGGTCCATGGAACTTGCAGTTCTGTTGCATCAGAGCAACTAGTTAAGGCTTCAGCTCAAAATTGTTTGCTCCAATAGCAGGGATTGAGATGCTTCTTCCATAAAAATTGGAAGTAGGTGTAGTATAATCACCAAGCATCCTCCTTGTGCCTCCACCATTGTTAATGGGTTCGGCCATGTCTCTTTCTTTTTCGAGATTCTCTGTAAGGTTTTCTCTGGATTGTTGTGCTTTAGCTTCTCTTAGTTTCTTCTTCAGAGTCCTTTCAGGTTCAGGATTTGCTTCAACAAGAATGTCCTTGTCCTTGCTCCTGCTCATATGAAAAAGAAAAAAATAGAAAAGAAAGAAGAATCCTCTATGTCACAGTATAGAGATTCCTTTATGTGAGTAAAAGAAGAAAAGAATAGAAGAAGGATGAGAAAAATTCGAACATAAAGGAGAAGAGAAAGTTCGAATTTTTAGATGAATAGAAGTGTTAGTAATTAACTAAATAAATAGAAAGAGTTGAGATGGGGAAAATTTCGAAAATTAGGAGAAGAAATAAAATTAAAAATAAAAAATTTGAAACAATTAGTTAATTAAAAGAATTTTGAAAAAGAGGGAGGTAATTTTCGAAAATTAGAGAGGAAAGTAGTTAGGTGGTTTTGAAAAAGATAAAAAAAACAAAAAGTCAATTAGTTAGTTGAAAAATATTTGAAAATCAATTTTGAAAAGATAAGAAGTTAGAAAAGATTTTTGAAATTGATTTTGAAAAAAGATATGATTTGAAAAAGATATGTTTGAAAAGATATAATTGAAAAGATATGATTGAAATTTATTTTGAAAAAGATTTGATTTTTAAAATTAAAACTGATTACTTGACTAACAAGAAACTAAAAGATTTGATTCTAGAATTTAAAGATTGAACCTTTCTTAACAAGAAAGTAACAAACTTCAAATTTTTGAATCAATCACATTTAATTGTTAGTGAAGTTTTGAAAATTATGAAATAAAATTGAGAAAAAGATTTTGAAAATCAATTTTTAAAATTTTCAAAAATAATGAAAAAAATTGAAAAAGAATTGATTTTTGAAAAGGATTTTGAAAAGATAGGACTTTTAAAATTGAAATCTTGACTTGACTAACAAGAAACAACTTATTTTAAAAATGTTTTACTAAGTCAACCCAAAGATTTCGAAATTTATGAGAGAAATAAGGAAAAGATATTTTTTTTGATTTTTTTAAATTTTTAATGATGAGAGAGAAAAACACAAATATGACCCAAAACATGAAAATTTTGGATCAAAATCAATGATGCATGCAAGAACACTATGAATGTCAAGATGAACACCAAGAACACTTTGAAGATCAAGATGAACATCAAGACTTATTTTTGAAATTTTTTCAAGAAAAGAAAAACATGCAAAACACCAAACTTAGAAATTTTTCATGCTTAGACACTATAAATGCAAAAATGCATATGAAAAACAACAAAAAACACAAAACAAGAAAATGTGAAGATCAAACAAAAAGACTTATCAAGAACAACTTGAAGATCATGAAGAACACCATGCATGAGTTTTTTTCAAAAAATGCATAAATTTTAAAAAACATACAATTGACACCAAACTTAAAAATTGACACTGGACTCAAACAAGAAACACAAACTATTTTTTTATTTTTATGATTTTATTAATTTTTTGGATTTTTTCGAAATTTATTTTTTGAAAAACAAAAAAAAAGAAAAAAATTTTGAAAAATTTTTTGAAAACTTTTCGGAAAACAAAATAAGAAGAAAATTACCTAATCTGAGCAACAAGATGAACCGTCAGTTGTCCAAACTCGAACAATCCCCAGCAATGGCGCCAAAAACTTGGTGCATGAAATTGTGATCATCAACAATGGCACCAAAGACTTGGAGCTCTCAAACATGAAGCACACTTTGTCACAACTTCGCACAACTAACCAGCAAGTGCACTGGGTCGTCCAAGTAATAAACCTTATGTATCGATCCCACGGAGATTGTTGGTATGAAGCAAGCTATGGTCATCTCGTAAATCTCAGTTAGGCGGATTCAAATGGTTATAATGGTTTTCGAATATAAAGATAAATAAAGCATAAAATAGGGATAGAGATACTTATGTAAATCATTGGTGGGAATTTCAGATAAGTGTATGGAGATGCTTTGTTCCTTCTAAATCTCTACTTTCCTACTGCTTTCATCCAATCATTCTTACTCCTTTCTATGGCAAGCTATATGTAGGGCGTCACTGTTGTCAATGGCTACTTCCCATCCTCTCAGTGAAAATGGTTCAAATGCTCTGTCACAACACGGCTAATCATCTGTCGGTTCTCGATCATGTTGGAATAGAATCCAGCGGTTCTTTTACGTCTGTCACTACACCCAACACTCGCGAGTTTGAAGCTCGTCACAGTCATCCCATCTCAGATCCTACTTGGAATACCACGGACAAGGTTTAGACTTTCCGGATTTTAGGAATGGCCGCCAATAATTCTAGCTTATACCACGAAGATTCTGATTAAGGAATCCAAGAGATATGCGCTCAATCTAAGGTAGAACGGAGGTGGTTGTCAGGCACACATTCATAGGTGAGAATGATGATGAGTGTCACGGATCATCACATTCATCATGTTGAAGGGCAGCAAATATCTTAGAATAAGAATAAGCTGAATTGAATAGAAGAATAATAGTAATTGCATTAATACTCGAGGAACAGCAGAGCTCCACACCTTAATCTATGGTGTGTAGAAACTCCACCATTGAAAATACATAAGTGATGTCTAATACAATAGTAAAAAGTTCTATTTATACTAAACAAGTTACTAGGGTTTACAGAAATAAGTCTTAGTGTAGAAATCCACTTCCGGGCCCCACTTTGGTGTGAGCTTGGGCTGAGCTTGAGCTTTATACGTGCAGAGGCTTCTCTTGGGTTAAACGCCAAGTTGTAGCATGTTTTTGGCATTTAACTCTGGTTTGTGACGTGTTTCTGGCGTTTTACTCCAGAATGCAGCATGGAACTGGCGTTGAACGCCAGTTTGTGTCATCTAAACTCGAATAAAGTATAAACTATTATATATTTCTGGAAAGCCCTGGATATCTACTTTCTATTGCAATTGAGAGCGCGCCATTTGGGGTTCTGTAGCTCCAAAAAATCTATTTTGAATGCAGGGAGGTCAGAATCCAACAACATCAGCAGTCCTTTGTCAGCCTCCTATTAGATTTTTGCTCAGGTTTCTCAATTTCAGCCAGAAAATACTTGAAATCACAGAAAAACACACAAACTCATAGTAAACTCCAGAAATGTGAATTTTGCATAAAAACTAATAAAAACATCCCTAAAAGTAGCTAGATTCTACTAAAACTACCTAAAAACAATGCCAAAAAGCGTATAAATTATTCACTCATCACAACACCAAACTTAAATTGTTGCTTGTCCCCAAGCAACTGAAAATCAAATAGGATAAAAAGAAGAGAATATACTATAAATCCCAAAATATCAATGAATATTAGTTCTAATTAGATGAGCGGGACTTGTAGCTTTTTGCTTCTGAACAATTTTGGCATCTCATTTTATCCTTTGAAGTTTAGAATGATTGGCATCTATAGGAACTCAGAGTTCAGATAGTGTTATTGATTTTCTTAGTTAAGTATGTTGATTCTTGAACACAGCTACTTTTATGAGTCTTGGCTGTGGCCCTAAGCACTTTGTTTTCCAGTATTACCACTGGATACATAAATGCCACAGACACATGACTGGGTGAACCTTTTCAGATTGTGACTCAGCTTTGCTAAAGTCTCCAGTTAGAGGTGTCCAGGACTCTTAAGCACACTCTTTTTTCTTTGGATCACGACTTTAACCACTCAGTCTCAAGCTTTTCACTTGGACCTACATGCCACAAGCACATGGTTAGGGACAACTTGATTTAGCCGCTTTGGCCTAGATTTATTTCCTTGGGCCCTCCTATGTATTGATGCTCAAAGCCTTAGATCCTTTTTACCCTTGCCTTTTGGTTTTAAGGGCTATTGGCTTTTTCTGCTTGCTTTTTCTTTTTCTTTTATATTTTTTTCGCCACTTTTTTTTGCAAGCTTTGTTCTTCACTGCTTTTTCTTGCTTCAAGAATCAATTTTATGATTTTTCAGATTATCAATAACATTTCTCTTTTTCATCATTCTTTCAAGAGCCAATAATTTTAACATTCATAAACAACAAGATAAAAAATATGCACTATTCAAGCATTCATTCAGAAAACAAAAAGTAGTGTCACCACATTAATATAATTAAACTAATTTCAAGGACAATTTCGAAACTCATGTACTTCTTGTTCTTTTGTATTAGAAACATATTTTATTTAAGAAAGGTGAAGGATTTATGGAATTATTCACAGCTTTAAGAAATAGACACTAGACACTAATGATCATGTAATAAAGACACAAACATAGACAAACATCAAGCTCATAAACCGAAAAAAAGAGAGATAAAAACAAGGAAGTTAAGGAATGGGTCCACCTTAGTGATGGTGGTGCCTTCTCCTTGAAGGACCAATGGTGTTCTTGAGCTCCTCTATGTCTCTTCCTTGCCTTTGTTGCTCCTCCCTCATAGCTCTTTGATCTTTTCTAATCTCATTGAGAATGATGGAGTGTTCTTGGTGTTCCACCCTTAATTGATTCATGTCATGACTCAATCCTTCTAGAGAAGTGTTTAGTTATTCCCAATAGTTGTTTGGAGGAAAATGCATCCCTTGAGGCATCTCAGGAATTTCTTGATGATGAGTTTCCTCATGCGTCTCTTGAGATCCATGAATGGGCTCTCTTGTTTGCTCTATCCCTTTCTTAGTGATGGGCTTGTCCTCTTCAATGAGGATGTCTCCTTCTATGAAAACTCCAGCTAAGTAGCATATATGGCAAATGAGATGAGGAAAAGCTAGCCTTGCCAAAGTGGAGGGCTTTTCGGCTACTTTGTAGAGTTCTAGAGAGATGACTTCATGAACTTCTACTTCCTCTCCAATCATGATGGCTTGATCCACAGTTACTTCGGATCGGTTGCTAGTGGGAATGATAGAGCGTTGGATGAACTCCAACCATCCTCTAGCCACAGGCTTAAGGTCCAGTATTCTCAATTGAACCGGCTTGCCTTTTGAGTCTCTTTTCCATTAAGCTCCTTCCATACATATGTCCATGAGGACTTGGTCCAACCTTTGATCAAAGTTGACCCTTCTAGTGTAGGGGCGTACTTCTTCTTGCATCATAGGCAAGTTGAATGCCAACCTTACATTTTTCGGACTGAAATCTAAGCATTTCCCCCGAACCATTGTAAGATAATTCTTTGAATTCAGGTTCATACTTTGATCATGGTTCCTAGTGATCCATGCATTGGCATAGAACTCTTGAACCATTAAGATTCCGACTTATTGAATGGGGTTGGTAAGAACTTTCCAACCTCTTCTTTGGATCTCATGTCAGATCTCCGGATACTCATTTTTCTTGAGCATGAAAGGGACCTCAGGGATCACCTTTATCTTGGCCACAACTTCATAGAAGTGGTCTTGATGAGCTTTTGAGATGAATCTCTCCATCTCCCATGACTCAGAGGTGGAAGCAATTGCCTTCCCTTTCCTCTTTCTTGAGGTTTCTCTGGCCTTAGGTGCCATCAATGGTTATGGAAAAATAAAAAAGATATGATTTTACCACACTAAACTTAAAATGTTGCTCACCCTCGAGCAAAAGAAGAAAGAATAGAAGAAGAAGAAGAAGATATGGAGGAGAGGGAGAGAGGTGTGGGTTTCGGCCAAGGGGGAGAAGAGAAGGTAGTGATGTGTGAAAATCAAGAAGGATGGAGGGGTTTATATAGTGTAGGGAGAGGGGTTTATGGTTCGGTCATGTAGGGTGGGTTTGGGTTTTTAAGAGATTTTGAATTTGAAGGTAGGTGGGGTTTATAGGGAAGAGAGGATGGATGTGAATGGTGAAGCGGTGATGGGGAAGAGTGATTGAGGTGATTGGTGAATGATGTTTGGGGAAGAGTGTTATGAAAAGGTGTGAGAGAGAGGGAGAAGGTAGGTGGGGATCCTATGGGGTCCACAGAACCTGAGGTGATCCTGTGGGGTCCATAGATCTTGAGGTGTCAAGGATTTCTCATCCCTGCACCCTTTCGGCATGTAAAATGCTATCTATATGCAATACTGGCATTTAACGCTAGACTGATGCCTATTTCTGGCGTTAAACGCCAGCTCTATGCTTGTTTCTGGCGTTAAACGCCACTTTGTTGCCTGTTTCTGGCGTTTAATGCCAGCTTTCCTCAGGGTGCAATCCTGGCATTTAAGCACCAGACTGCTACCTGTTTTTGGTGTTCAACGCCAACCAGATTCTCCTTACTGGCGTTTGAACGCCAGTAAGCTCTTCCTCCAGGGTGTGCTGTTTCTTCTGCTGTTTTTGATTCTGTTTTTAATTTTTGCAAATGTTTTGTGACTCCACATGATCATAAACCTAATAAATCATAAAAGAATAATAAAAGTATAAATAATTAAAAATTGGGTTGCCTCCCAATAAGCGCTTCTTTAATGTCAATAGCTTGACAGTGAGCTCTCATGGAGCTTCACAGATGTTCAGGGCATGATGAGGGCCTCCCAACACCAAACTTAGAGTTTGATTGTGGGGGGATTTATTTGACTTTGTATTGAGAGAAGCTTATCGTGCCTCTTTTTCATGGTTGCGGAGGAAGATCCTTAAGCATTAAACACAAGGTAGTCCCCATTCAATTGAAGGACTAGCTCTTCTCTATCAACATCAATCACAGCTTCTGCTGTGGCTAGGAAGGGTCTTCCAAGAATAAAGGATTCATTCTCATCCTTCCCAGTGTCTAAGATTATGAAATCAGCAGGGATGTAAAGGCCTTTAACCTTCACTAACACGTCCTCTACCAATCCATAAGCTTGTTTTATTGACTTGTCTTCCATCTCTAATGAGATTTTTGCAGCTTGTACCTCAAAGATCCCCAGTTTCTCCATTACAGAGAGTGGCATAAGATTTGTACCTGACCCCATGTCACACAGAGCCTTCTCAAAGGTCATGGTGCCTATAGTACAGGGTATTAAGAATTTACCAGGATCTTGTTTCTTTTGAGGTAAAGTTTGCTGAACCCATGTATTTAGTTCACTAATGAGCAAGGGAGGTTCACCTTCCCAAGTCTCATTACCAAACAACTTGGCTTTCAGCTTCATGATGGCTCCTAGATATTGAGCAACTTGCTCTTCAGTTACATCTTCATCCTCTTCAGAGGAAGAATAGTTCTCAAAGCTCCTCAATGACAGAAGGAAGTTTAATGGAGTCTCTATGGTCTCTATATGAGCCTTAGATTCCTTTAGATCCTCAATAGGGAACTCCTTTCTGTCTGGAGAATGTCCCATGAGGTCTTCCTCATTGGGATTCATGTCCTCCCCTTTCTCTTTGGATTCGGCCATTTTGATTATCTCAATGGCCTTGCACTCTCTTTTTGGATTCTCTTCTATATTGTTTGGGAGAGTACTAAGAGGAGTTTCAGTGATTTTCTTACTCATCTGACCCACTTGTGCCTCCAAATTTCTAATAGAGGACCTTGTTTCATTCATGAAACTTAAAGTGGCCTTATATAGATCAGAGACTATATTTGCTAAGCCAGAGGGGCTCTGCTAAGAATTCTCTGTCTATTACTGAGAAGATGATGAAAAAGGCTTGCTATTGCTAAACCTGTTTCTTCCACCATTATTAAAGCCTTGTTGAGGCTTTTGTTGATCCTTCCATGAGAAATTTAGATGATTTCTCCATGAGGAATTATAGGTGTTTCCATAGGGTTCACCCATGTAATTCACCTCTGCCATTGCAGGGTTCTCAGGATCATAAGCTTCTTCTCCAGAAGATGCCTCTTTAGTACTGTTGGATGCATTTTGCCATCCATTCAGACTTTGAGAAATCATGTTGACTTGTTGAGTCAACATTTTGTTATGAGCCAATATGGCATTCAGAGCATCAATTTCAAGAACTCCCCTTTTCTGAGGCGTCCAATTACTCACAGGATTCCTCTCAGAGGTGTACATGAATTGGTTATTTGCAACCATGTCAATGAGTTCTTGAGCTTCTGTAGGCATTTTCTTTATGTGAATGGATCCACCTGCAGAGTGGTCAAGTGACATCTTAGAGAACTCAGATAGACCATCATAGAATATATCCAAAATGGTCCACTCTGAAAGTATATCAGAAGGACACTTTTTGGTAAGCTGCTTGTATCTTTCCCAAGCTTCATAGAGGGATTTACCTTCTTTTTGCTTGAAGGTCTGAACATCCACTCTAAGCTTGCTCAGCTTTTGAGGAGGAAAGAACTTGGCTAAGAAGGCCGTGACCAGCTTATCCCAAGAGTCCAGGCTATCTTTAGGTTGTGAGTCCAACCATGTTCTAGCTCTGTCTCTTACAGCAAAAGGGAAAAGCATGAGCCTGTAGACTTCAGGATCTACTCCATTAGTCTTAACAGTATCATAGATCTGCAAGAATTCAGTTAAAAACTGATAGGGATCTTCTGATGGAGGTCCATGGAACTTGCAGTTCTGTTGCATCAGAGCAACTAGTTGAGGCTTCAGCTCAAAATTGTTTGCTCCAATAGCAGGGATTGAGATGCTTCTTCCATAAAAATTGGAAGTAGGTGTAGTATAATTACCAAGCATCCTCCTTGTGCCTCCACCGTTGTTATTGGGTTCGGCCATGTCTCTTTCTTTTTCGAGATTCTCTGTAAGGTTTTCTCTGGATTGTTGTGCTTTAGCTTCTCTTAGCTTCTTCTTCAGAGTCCTTTTAGGTTCAGGATTTGCTTCAACAAGAATGTCCTTGTCCTTGCTCCTGCTCATATGGAAAAGAAAAAAATAGAAAAGAAAGAAGAATCCTCTATGTCACAGTATAGAGATTCCTTTATGTGAGTAGAAGAAGAAAAGAATAGAAGAAGGATGAGAAAAATTTGAACATAAAGGAGAAGAGAAAGTTCGAATTTTTAGATGAATAGAAGTGTTAGTAATTAACTAAATAAATAGAAAGAGTTGAGATGGGGAAAATTTCGAAAATTAGGAGAAGAAATAAAATTAAAAATAAAAAATTTGAAACAATTAGTTAATTAAAAGAATTTTGAAAAAGAGGGAGGTATTTTCGAAAATTAGAGAGAGGAAAGCAGTTAGGTAGTTTTGAAAAAGATAAAAAAAACAAAAAGTCAATTAGTTAGTTGAAAAATATTTGAAAATCAATTTTGAAAAGATAAGAAGTTAGAAAAGATTTTTGAAATTGATTTGAAAAAAGATATGATTTGAAAAAGATATGTTTGAAAAGATATGATTGAAAAGATATGATTGAAATTTATTTTGAAAAAGATTTGATTTTTAAAATTAAAACTGATTACTTGACTAACAAGAAACTAAAAGATATGATTCTAGAATTTAAAGATTGAACCTTTCTTAACAAGAAAGTAACAAACTTCAAATTTTTGAATCAATCACATTTAATTTTTAGTGAAGTTTTGAAAATTATGAAATAAAATTGAGAAAAATATTTTGAAAATCAATTTTTAAAATTTTCAAAAATAATGAAAAAAATTGAAAAAGAATTGATTTTTGAAAAGGATTTTGAAAAGATAGGACTTTTAAAATTGAAATCTTGACTTGACTAACAAGAAACAACTTATTTTAAAAATGTTTTACTAAGTCAACCTAAAGATTTCGAAATTTATGAGAGAAATAAGGAAAATATATTTTTTGATTTTTTTAAATTTTTAATGATGAGAGAGAAAAACACAAATATGACCCAAAACATGAAAATTTTGGATCAAAATCAATGATGCATGCAAGAACACTATGAATGTGAAGATGAACACCAAGAACACTTTGAAGATCAAGATGAACATCAAGACTTATTTTTGAAAATTTTCAAGAAAAGAAAAACATGCAAAACACCAAACTTAGAAATTTTTCATGCTTAGACACTATAAATGCAAAAATGCATATGAAAAACAACAAAAAACACAAAACAAGAAAATGTGAAGATCAAACAAAAAGACTTATCAAGAACAACTTGAAGATCATGAAGAACACCATGCATGAGTTTTTTTCAAAAAATGCATAAATTTTAAAAAACATACAATTGACACCAAACTTAAAAATTGACACTGGACTCAAACAAGAAACACAAACTATTTTTTTATTTTTATGATTTTATTAATTTTTTTGGATTTTTTCGAAATTTATTTTTTGAAAAACAAAAAAAAGAAAAAAATTTTGAAAAATTTTTTGAAAACTTTTTGGAAAACAAAATAAGAAGAAAATTACCTAATCTGAGCAACAAGATGAACCGTCAGTTGTCCAAACTCGAACAATCCCCAGCAATGGCGCCAAAAACTTGGTGCATGAAATTATGATCATCAACAATGGCGCCAAAGACTTGGAGCTCTCAAACGTGAAGCACACTTTGTCACAACTTCACACAACTAACCAGCAAGTGCACTGGGTCGTCCAAGTAATAAACCTTATGTATTGATCCCACGGAGATTGTTGGTATGAAGCAAGCTATGGTCATCTCGTAAATCTCAGTTAGGCGGATTCAAATGGTTATAATGGTTTTCGAATATAAAGATAAATAAAGCATAAAATAGGGATAGAGATACTTATGTAAATCATTGGTGGGAATTTCAGATAAGTGTATCGAGATGCTTTGTTCCTTCTGAATCTCTGCTTTCCTACTGCTATCGTCCAATCATTCTTACTCCTTTCTATGGCAAGCTGTATGTAGGGCGTCACTGTTGTCAATGGCTACTTCCCATCCTCTCAGTGAAAATGGTCCAAATGCTCTGTCATAGCATGGCTAATCATCTGTCGGTTCTTGATCATGTTGGAATAGAATCCAGTGATTCTTTTGCATCTGTCACTACGCCCAACACTCGCGAGTTTGAAGCTCGTCATAGTCATCCCATCTCAGATCCTACTCGGAATACCACAGACAAGGTTTAGACTTTTTGGATCTTAGGAATGGCCGCCAATAATTCTAGCTTATACCACGAAGATTCTGATTAAGGAATCCAAAAGATATGCGCTCAATCTAAGGTAGAACGGAGGTGGTTGTCAGGCACGCGTTCATAGGTGAGAATGATGATGAGTGTCACAGATCATCACATTCATCATGTTGAAGTGCAGCGAATATCTTAGAATAAGAATAAGCTGAATTGAATAGAAGAATAATAGTAATTGCATTAATACTCGAGGAACAGCAGAGCTCCACACCTTAATCTATGGTGTGTAGAAACTCCACCATTGAAAATACATAAGTGATGGTCCAGGCATGGCTGTGAGGCCAGCCCCCAAATTCTAAAAGCTAAACGTCCAAAGATAGATACCAAGATGTCTAATACAATAGTAAAAAGTTCTATTTATACTAAACAAGTTACTAGGGTTTACAGAAATAAGTCTTAGTGCAGAAATCCACTTTCGGGGCCCACTTTGGTGTGTGCTTGGGCTGAGATTGAGCTTTACACGTGCAGAGGCTTCTCTTGGAGTTAAACGCCAAGTTGTAGTGTGTTTTTGGCGTTTAACTCTGGTTTGTGACGTGTTTCTGGTGTTTTACTCCAGAATGCAGCATGGAACTGGCGATGAATGCCAGTTTGCATCATCTAAACTCAAATAAAGTATAAACTATTATATGTTGCTGGATAGCCCCGGATGTCTACTTTCCAACACAGTTGAGAGCACGCCATTTGGAGTTTTGTAGCTCCAGAAAATTCATTTTGAGTGCAGGGAGGTCAGAATCCAACAACATCAGCAGTCCTTTGTCAGCCTCCTATCAGATTTTTGCTCAGGTTCCTCAATTTTAGCCAGAAAATACCTGAAATCACAGAAAAACACACAAACTCATAGTAAAGTCCAGAAATGTGAATTTTTCATAAAAACTAATAAAAACATCTCTAAAAGTAGCTAGATTCTACTAAAAACTACCTAAAAACAATGCCAAAAAGCGTATAAATTATCCGCTCATCAAATGCTATTTTCTCTTGATACTGGAGATCTACTGCAATTTGATTATAACCTGAATATCCATCCAAAAAGCAGTAGTAATCATGACCTACTAGTCTTTCTAGCATCTGGTCTATGAATGGTAAAGAAAAATGATCATTTCTGGTAGCTGTATTGAGCCTTCTGTAATCAATACACATACGCCACCCTATAACTGTTCTTGTAGGAACCAGTTTATCTTTTTCATTATGAACCACTATCATGCCACCCTTCTTAGGGACAACTTAGACAGGGCTCACCCTGGGGCTATCAGAAATAGGATAAATAATCCCAGCCTCTAGTAATTTAGTGACCTCCTTCTGCACCACTTCCTTCATGGCTGGATACAGCCGCCTCTGTGGTTGAACCACTGGCTTAGCGTCATCCTCCAATAGGATCTTGTGCATGCATCTGGCTGGACTAATGCCCTTAAGATTACTGATGGACCACCCAATAGCTGTCTTGTGTGTCCTCAGCACTTGAATTAGTGCTTCCTTTTCCTGTGGCTCTAAGATAGAGCTTATGATTACAGGAAAAGTGTCACCTTCTCCTAGAAATGCATATTTCATGGATGGTGGTAATGGTTTGAGCTCGGGTTTAGGAGGTTTCTCCTCTTCCTGAGGGAATTTTAGAGGTTCTATTATTCTCTCTGGTTCCTCCAGATCAGGCTGAACATCTTTAAAGATATCCTCTTGCTCTGATTCGAGACTCTCAATCATATTGACCTCTTCCACCAGAGAGTCAATAATATCAATGCTCATGCAGTCGTTTGGGGTGTCTAGATACTGCATAGCTTTGACAACATTCAACTTAAACTCGTCCTCATTGACTTTCAGGGTTAATTCCCCTTTTTGGACGTTAATGAGGGTTCGTCCAGTTGCTAGGAAAGGTCTTCCTAGAATGAGAGTTGCACTCTTGTGCTCCTCTATTTTCAGCACCACAAAGTCAGCGAAAAAGGCAAATGGCCCAACCTTGACAATCATGTCTTCAATCACGCCTGATGGGTATTTAATGGAGCCATCAGCAAGTTGGAGACATATCTGGGTTAGTTTGACTTCTTCAGTAAAACCAAGCTTTTTGATAGTGGATGCAGGTATTAGGTTGATACTTGCTCCAAGATCACATAGAGCTTTCTTGGTACAAGTACCCTCTAATGTGCATGGTATCATGAAGCTTCCAAGATCTTTAAGCTTCTCTGGTAAACTTTTCAGAATGACTGCATTGCATTCTTCAGTGAGGTAAACTTTTTTAGTTTCTCTCCAATCCTTCTTATGACTTAAGATCTCTTTCGTGAACTTAGCATAAGAGGGTATTTGCTCAAGTGCCTCTGCAAACGGAATCTTTATTTCAAGAGTCCTGAGATAGTCTGCAAAGCGGGCAAATTGCTTATCCTGTTCCACTTGGTGGAGTTTCTGAGGATAAGGCATTTTGGCTTTGTATTCCTCAACCTTAGTTGCTGCAGGTTTATTTCCTACAGATGTGTCTGATCCCTCATTGGCGTTTGAATGCCAGGGTTGGAAGCTGGATTGGCGTTGGACGCCAACTCCTTACCTGTTTCTGGCGTTTGAATGCCAGAACTGAGCTTCCTTTGGGCGTTTAATGCGAACTCCTTGCCTGTTTGTGGCATTTGAACGCCAGAACTGAGCATGGGTCGGGCGTTTAACGCCAGCTCTTCACCCTTTTCTGGCGTTTAAGCGCCAGAATTATTCCTTTCTGGGCTCTTACTGTCCTTAGAGGGATTTTGGGTAGCAGTTTGTTCATTTCTTGGCTTCCTGCTGCCTTGAAGTGAGGTATTTAATGTTTTTCCACTTCTTAATTGAACTGCTTGGCACTCTTCTGTTATTTGTTTTGATAACTACTGTTCTGTTTACTTCAACTGTACTTCCATATTCATATTAGCCATTCTTGTGTCTTGTAGTATCTCCTTGAATTCGGCTAGCTGTTTAGTTAGAAAATCTAATTGCTGATTGAATTCAGTAACTTGTTCTACAGGATTGAGTTCAGCAGTTACTCTTTTAGCCTATTCTTTCATGGAAGGTTCACTACTTAGGTAGAGATGCTGATTTCTGGCAACTGTATCAATGAGCTCTTGAGCTTCTTCAATTGTCTTTCTCATGTGTATGGATCCACCAGCTAAGTGGTCCAAAGACATTTGAGCTTTCTCTGTAAGCCCTAAAATAAGATGTCTAACTGCACCCACTCTGAAAACATTTCAGAGGGGCATTGATAAACCACTATTTTATGGTTTATCTTGTGCTTAATTGAGTGGATTTTATCAACTCTTTACCCACTTATTCATATTATTTGCATGGTTTTACATTTGCCTTCCTAATTATGTGCTTTGATTGAAAACATGCTTTTTTGGCCTTAAGTTCCCTATGTTTAATCCTCTCTTATTACCATTAGATGCCTGATATGTGTGTTAAGTGTTTTCAGATATTATAAGGCATGAATGGCTCAGAGGATGGAAAGGAATAATGCAAAAATAGAAGGAATACAAGAAGTTGGAGAAACTGCTAAGCTGTCCAGCCTGACCTCTTCGCACTCAAATGGCTATAACTTTAGCTATAGAGGTCCAAACGACACGGCTTCAGTTGCGTTGGAAAGCTAACGTCTGGGGCTTCGATTTGATATATAATACGCCATAGTTGCCCTGACGCTAGATGACGCGAACACGTGATCCACATGGACGGATCGCATCTGCGAACTTCAATCCGCGCGGGTGGCCGCGACCTGTACGGACCAGAAAGCGCTGGAAGTGACTTATGGGCTGTTTCTGACCCAGTTTTCAGTCCAGAACACACAGATTAGAGGCTATAAAGTGGGGGAATGCATCCATTCATGATCATGCTTTGAATTCACTTTTTAGGATTTAGATGTAGTTTTTAGAGAGAGAGGCTCTCTCCTCTCTCTTAGGATTTAGGATTAGGATTTTTAGAAATTAGGAATATTTCATCTTCATCTCAGGTTCAATGTTCTTTGTATTTATTTATTTTCAATGTTTCATGTTTGGATTGATTTTCTTAATTAATGTTATTTGAGGTATTTCAGTTATTGATTGTTTTATTTATGAATGATTTTAATTTAATTTAGATAGTTTCCCTTTTGGCTTTGGTTAAATAATTGGTGACTCTTGAGTTATCAAACTCATTGTTGATTAAAAATTGGAATTCTTCAAGAATTAATTCGAGATCCAATAACTCTAACTTTTCCCAAGGAAAGACTGGGACTTGAGGATTCGAATTAATTCGTCCACTTAACTTACCTTCATAGTTAGAGGTTAACAAAGTGGGAGAAAAATCCAATTCTCATCACAATTGATAAGGATAACTAGGATAGGACTTCCAGTTCTTCATACCTTGCCAAGAGATTTTATGATTATTAATTTATTTTCCTTTATGTCTGTGCCCATTGCCCAAATTCCAAAACCCCCAATTTACAAAACTCATAACCAATAATAAGAACACTTCCCTGCAATTCCTTGAGAAGACGACTGGAGATTTGAATACTTCGGTTATCAATTTATGTAGGGTTTGTTACTTGTGACAACCAAAACGTTTGTATGAAGGGATTTCTGTTGGTTCAGAATCTATACTTACAACGCGACTTTATAAAATTCTTTACTAGCAAAAATCCTAACGTCAAGCATTTTCTTAGCATCTCTCTGTATCTCTCCCAGGCATCATAAAGAGATTCATTATCTCCTTGTTTACAGCCTTGGATGTTCAGCCTTGGCTGTGTCATCCATTTTGGAGGGAAATATTGATTTAGGAATTTTTCTGACAGCTGTTTCCATGTCCTTATGCTAGCCTTAGGTTGGTTATTTAACCACCTCTTAGCTTGGTCTTTTACAGCAAATAGAAACAGTAATAATCTATAGACATCCTGATCTACTTCCTTATCATATACTGTGTCAGCAATTTGTAAAAACTGTGCGAGAAACTCTGTAGGTTCTTCCTGTGGAAGACCGGGATACTGACAACTTTGCTGCATCATGATAATGAGCTGAGAATTTAACTCAAAATTACTGACTCCGATGGAGGGTATACAGATACTACTCCCATATGAAGCAGTAGTGGGGTTAGCATATGACCCCAGAGTCCTTCTGGACTGTTCATTTCCACTTAGGTCCATGATGGAGAAAGGGAGATGACGTGGATTTATTTTATTTATTTTATTATATTTGTTTTAAAAAAAATTTCGAAATAATAAAATAAAATAAAATAAAAACTAAAATAAGAATAAAAAAGGATTTGAAAATATTTTATGAAGATTTTCGAAAAAGTGAGGAGAGAGAAAGTGGTTATTAGGAAGTTTTGAAAAAGATATGATTTTTTTTTGAAAACTTGACAACTAAGATATGATAAGATAAAATTTTGAAATTGAAATCTGAATTTTTATGGAAAATTTCGAAATATTTGCTTAAAAATAGTTAGAAAAGATATTTTTTATTTTTGAATTTTATGATGAAAGAGAAAAACACACAACAGACACAAGACTTAAAATTTTTAGATCTAATGCTCCTTGTTTTCGAAAATTTTGGAGCGAAAATACCAAGGAACAGAAAACTTAAAAATTTTAAGATCAAAACACAAGGAAAACTCAAGAACACTTTGAAGACTCACAAGAACAACAAGAACATGAAGATAGAACACCAAACTTAAAATTTTTAGAAAACCAAAATAAGATTTTCGAAAACTAATGGAAGATTAACAAGATAGAACACCAACTTAAAATTTGGCACAAGATTTAATCAAAGAAAAATTATTTTTGAAAAAGTTTTAAAAGGAAGATACCCATTTACCAAGAACACAAGCACACGCTTAACCAACTGAGCTATAAATTTAACGTGCTTTAAAAAGGTATTTTTAATATATATAATTATTTTTGAAAACTAAAAATTTGAAAATGCACAAGAAAAACAAGAAAAGACACAAAACAAGAAAAACTAAAGATCAAACAGGAAAAATTGACAAGAACAACTTGAAGATCAAGGAAGAACAAAGAACATGCAATTTGAAAATTGAAAGACAAAGAAAAGCATGCAATTGACACCAAACTTAAAACATGACACTAAACTCATAGAAAAACTAAAAATTAATAAAGAAAAATAATATTTTTGAAAAATTTTTGAAAAGAAAATAAAAGACTCTGACCCAAAAGATAAAATTTTCCTAATCTAAGCAACAGGATTCACCGTCAGTTTTTCAGACTCAAACAATCCCCGGCAACGGCGCCAAAAACTTAGTGCACGAAATTGTAAATCACACTTTTCACAATTTGTACCACTAACCAGCAAGTGCACTGGATTGTCCATGTAATACCTTACGTGAGTAAGGGTTGAATCTCACGGAAATTGTTGGCTTGAAGCAAGCTATGGTTATCTTGTAATTCTTAGTCAGGATAATAATAATTCTCAGTTTTAATTGGTAGTAAATAAAAAGCATGGATTAAATAATACTTGTTATGCAGTAATGGAGAATATGTTGGAGTTTTGGAGATGCTTTCTCTTCTGAATCTCTGCTTTTCTACTGTCATCTTCTTCACGCACGCAAGGTTCCCCCTTTGGCAAGCTGTGTGTTGGTGGATCACCGTTTTCATTGGCTACCATCCGTCCTCTCAGAGAAAATGGTCCAGGTGCGCTGTCACTACACGGCTAATCATCTGTCGGTTCTCACTCATGCTAGAATAGGATCCATTGATCCTTTTGCGTCTGTCACTACGCCCAACCCTTGTGAGTTTGAAGCTCGTCACAGTCATTCATTTCCTGAATCCTACTCAGAATACCACAGATAAGGTTTAGACTTTCCGGATTCTCAGGAATGCTGCCAATGGATTCTAACTTATACCACGAAGACTCTGATTAAGGAATCCAATGGATACTCATTCAATCTAATGTAGAATGGAGGTGGTTATCAGGCACGCGTTCATAGGTTGAGAATGGTGATGAGTGTCACAGATCATCACATTCATCATATTGAAGTGCGAATGAACATCTTAGATAGAAACAAGTGTGTTTGAATAGAATACTGAAATAATTGCATTAATCCATCGAGACACAGCAGAGCTCCTCACCCCCAACAATGGGGTTTAGAGACTCATGCCATCAAAGAGTACAAAGTTCAGATCTAAAGATGTCATGAGGTATAGAATAAACCTCTAAAAGTTGTTTAAATATTAAACTAGTAACCTAGGTTTACAAAAAATGAGTAAACTAAGATAGATAGTGCAGAAATCCACTTCTGGGGCCCACTTGGTGTGTGCTGGGGTTGAAACTTGAGCTTTTCACGTGCCTGGGCTGTTTCTGGAGTTAAATATCAGGTTGTAACCTATTTTGGGCGTTTAACTCCAGTTTGCAACCAGTTTCTGGCGTTTAACGCCAGAATAGAACATGGAACTGGCATTAAACGCTAGTTTACGTCGTTTATCTTCGAGCAAAGTATGAACTATTATATATTGCTGGAAAGCCCTGGATGTCGTCTTTCTAACCCAATTGAGAGCACACCAATTGGACTCCTATAGCTCCAAAAAATTCATTACGAGTGCAAGGAGGTCAAAATCCAACAACATTAAGAAGTCCTTTTTCAGCTTGAATCAGATTTTTGCTCAGTTCCCTCAATTTCAGCCAGAAAATACCTGAAATCACAAAAAAGACACACAAACTCATAGTAAAGTCCAGAAATATGAATTTTTCCTAAAAACTAATAAAAATATACTAAAAACTAACTAAAATATACTAAAAACTACATGAAATTACCCCCAAAAAGCATATAAAATATCCGCTCATCAGTCCACCTTTCATGAAATTCTAGCCTTAGAACAAATTTGACCTTCCTTGAACTTATAGCACATGTCACAACACCAAACTTAATGTTTGGTTATATACTTCAAGAAGATGAATGAGTATACCTTCCAAGATGGCTACATGATCATTATGCTAAGATAGCCATCTTTGAGTGCCTTTAAGCACACCAAACTTAGAGATCAAACATATGGTGACTGTTTGCTACAAATGTCAAATTTATTCATGCAAGCTCAACTTCATGTTAGGAGACCATTGATTATTGATATTAAAGCAGTAAAAACAAGAATTCTAAAACATGGGCTGCCTTCCATGGAGCGCTCTTTTATTGTCACTAGCTTGACATTGGTTTGCTATCAGTGGGGTTGTAGTGCCTCAGGTCCTCTCCTCTCACAGTGAATCTATCTCCATTTGATTCCTTGATGATCTCTACATGCTCTAAGGAGAGGATTTTCCTGATTGTGTATACTGGAGGTAGCTGAGATGGAATGGTCGGAAGATGAGGTGGGATTAGTAGAAGGTGGATTGATATCACCATGTCCCCAGGGGAGAAATCCTCTGTAGGGATCTTCTTATTCTTCCATCTCCTTGGTATCCTTTTTTCAACTCTTTTCTCTTCTTCAAGTAATGCTCTAGTGCCTGTGCCAAGAGGGTCCTTCTTGCTTATCTCATGTGAGGGTTGTGACCCTAACTCCCCCTTAATTTCCTCATTCTATAACATCACCTATACTTTTTTCTTCTCTATCTGGTATGACTTCAGATTCTATGGGGCTGTTTCATTGGGTGCTTCTTACAGGTTTGTATCACCAAAATCAACCTTCATGTATTCTTTCTCCTGATCTGGATCATGTGAGGGTTTAAAGACATGGAAGGTGAGTTGCTCATCATGTATTTTCAATATTAACTCGCCTTGCTCAACATCTATAAGTCCTCTAGCAGTGGCTAAGAATGGTCTCCCCAGAATGATTGGATGAAGGTAGTGATAAACCCCAATTTGACGGTTTATCTTGTATTGAATTTAGATTATTTTGACGACCTTTTCTCGCATTTAACCTATGAATTAGCATAGTTTGTAATCTCTCCCGTATTTGTGCTTAAGTGTAAAAACATGCTTTTTAACCCTTTTTTTGATGAACTCTAATTCCTCTTTGATTCCACAAGATGCCTTGATGTGTTTTGCTAGTAATTTCAGGATTGAAATAGATTAGGCATAGATCAAAGGAGCAAGGAAGGAAGCATACAAGTGGAGAGAAGCATAAAAAGACAAAGAAGCAAAATCAGTCATGTACGTGCACGCGCACAAGGCGCTCACGCGTACATTGCAGATTGGCCAAGGGCGCGCACGCGCCACAGTCCACATTAAAGCAACACGTGCCTGGCGATTTTGAAGGGTTTCTGAACCCATTTTGGCGCCAATTACTGACAGAGGGGAATAAAAGGATCAAGGATTGAAGGGGAAGATATCTTGGAATCATTAAGCACCATTAGTTTTTAGTTTAGAGTAGTTTTAGAGAGAGAAGCTCTCACTTCTCTCTAGAATTAGGATTAGGTTTAGGTTAATCTCTCTTCTTAGATCTAGGTTTAATTCATGCTTTAATTCACTTCTCCTTTATCAATTCTTACTCTTCTCCTCTTCCTCTTTCTAGTTATGGGCTTTAATAATTGTAATTCTTCATTTTGTTTTGGATAGATTGTTGTTCCTTTGTTTTCTTTCAATAATGCAATTTGAGGTAATTCATGATAATCGTGATTTCCTTGATTGTTGTTGTTAATTCATTTCAATAATTGTTGTTAGATTCCATTCTTGTTATCAATTTACTATGCTTTCCTTTTATGCCTTCCAAGTGTTTGATGAAATGCTTGGTTGGATTTTAGAGTAGAGTTTTATGTTCTTGGCTTGGAAAGGTAACTTAGGAACTCTTGAGTTACTAATGTCCAAGTAATTGATGATTGGGATCCATTGACTCTAGTTCTCACTAATTGAATTAGTAGAGAGTTAGGACTTGTGGACTAGGATTGATATAGCTCATTTGACTTTCCTTTACTACTAGTTAGAGGATGATTTAATGAGATTAATCCTTGCCAATTCTCATATTGTGGTTAGTGATTAGGATAGAGATCCTTGACCACCAATCCTTGCCAAGACCTTTTTAGGTCTTAGTTTACTTTCTTGCCATTTATCTTTCATGCTTCTTATCAAAACCCCAAAAATAACTCACAACCAATAACAAAACACTTCATTACAATTCCTAGGGAGAACGGCGCGAGGTTCAATACTTCGGTTTATAAATTTAGGGGTTTGTTACTTGTGACAAACAATCTTTTGTATGAAAGGTTATTGTTTGGTTTAGAAACTATACTTGCAACGAGAATTCAATTGTGAATTCTAAACCGTCAAAAATCCGATCATCAAAATGGCACTGTTGCCGGGGAATTGCAATGGTGTTGTGTTATTGGTTATTGTATATATGTGAATATTGTGAATATGTTTGCTTTTTGCTTCTTTGTTGGTTTTTAGTTTGTTCTCTTTATTTGTTCCTATTTTTTTTT
This sequence comes from Arachis hypogaea, assembly GCF_003086295.3. Taxonomy (NCBI): domain Eukaryota; kingdom Viridiplantae; phylum Streptophyta; class Magnoliopsida; order Fabales; family Fabaceae; genus Arachis; species Arachis hypogaea. The sequence goes on from NC_092041.1 coordinate 52,620,741, forward strand.
TGTTTTTGCCCTCTCTTACTATCATGAATTCTCTCGTTGGCTATGAGTGTGATTACAACTATGTTGTAGGTGATGAGAACTTCAATGAGAATGTGTATCAAGGATGGAACACTCAAAGGTGGGAGGAACCATATGCATATGATCAATCTTCATGGCAACAACCTCCACCAATGCACTATGAAGAAGAGCCATTTTATGATGCATATCAATCCAATGGCTATGGTGAATCACCTTGTGACTTTCAAGAACCACCACCATATGCCTATGAACTATATCCTCAACATAACTCCCAACCATACTCACAAGCCCCTTCTTACTAACCACCTTCATATGACCCTAATCCATATCCATCCTACCAACAACCATATGAGCAATATGAACCACACATAGAGCCACCACCACTCCAACATCAACATTTTCAAGAGTCATCTCCTCCACATTATTACCAAGATGAACCACCTCCAATATATGAAAATTTTCAACCACAAGATGAATGCTACTTTCCACCACAACCTCCCATGGAAGAATACTCATACCCATTGATCCAAGAGCCACATAATCCTAATCATATTATACGAGAGGAACAAGAGTCAAGGGATTGTCTCAAGGAAGCATTGGATCAATTTCAAGCAACCATGGAGTGTGTTGTGCAACAAGTGGAAAGAGTGGAGAATATTGAACCACCACAACTCTACCAAGAAGAACCATCTTCCTACTATGAACCCTTCCCCCAAAATGATGAATCCTTCCATCCACCCCAACCTCCAATGGATGACATCCTTGGTGTTCTTGTTCAAGGGCAAGAAGAGATGAAAAGGGATGCGCAAAATTTCATGGCCGCCTTGGATACGGTAACAAATCAATTAGCCTCCCAATGCTTGAACACTCAAGGAACTCCCATGGCTACATGTGAAAAATCGAATGAAGAACATAGCATGAAGGAGAGATTGGAAACTCCGGTGGGAAATGAAGGAAGTTGCTTTGTATTGGAATAATTGGAGGAAGCTGTAATTTTTGAAGACAAGAAAGAAGTGGTAGAAGACTAAGGAGATGTGGAGCCTCCATGGGAACATAGAGTTGAAGAAAACCCCTCTAAGATGATTGAAATTGATGCTAGGTAGGAAAATGCACACCTTCCAAGGCATATTCCATATGAAGACTTGGATGGGATAGAGAAAGAATTGAGTTCCCTTGGTGATGAAGAGCAAGCATCAAGTCCTAGTGGTGGAGAATCCTTTGAACTTGAAGAACCTTCTCCCGGTGCATTTAAAAATGTTGTAGAGGTAAACTTCTTTCACCCTCCTAATTATAATTTGATTAAAGGAAAAGCCTTAGATAGTATTGATGAACAAAGGATTGAATTAGAGAAATCTTGTGAAGAGGTGGAAGTCCTTAGAAATAGAATGATGGGAGTGGAATACGCTTTGTCAAGATCGTTGGAATCATCTTTGCCTAGGTTGTCATCTACTCCTCACTTGAGTGGGTAAAATTCATTTCTATTAGCTTTATTGTCCCACTTGAGTATGGCTTGCTTGAAACGGATGGTCAACTTAGGATGCTTTGTGGGATGAAGCGTAAGCGAAAGATGTTTCGTGGTTGGCGTTGTAAATCAAGGCTCATTTTGGTTGATACTTCAAGAGTTGAATACAAAGGTAGGAATAGTGCTCAAATAGATGGGTCTAGGAGGATTGTTGGGCACTTCATAGAGAATTCATCTTGTTCACCACCTGGATGGACTAATAATGATGATCAACTTCAAGATGGGTGTGAAAACAAAGTGTGGGACCCCGGATTACAAGAAGAGGACTAACTTTGGGAGCCCCAAGCTTGTGAAGAACTCCATCAAGACTTGGCTCAATCCATGAAGAATCTTGGGGCACAATGGAGAACCAAGCATTGGTGGGAGTTCTAAGATGAATTCAAGCACAAGCCACCTTGAGAGGAGCTCCCCATAAGTCCAACTTAAGGACAATAAATAAAAGTGCTAGGTGGGAGACACCTGATGGACGAAATTGTGATCAATACATTTCACAACTCAAATAATCCCCGGTGATGAACCCAAAGACTCGGTGTTCAATACCATGGCATAAACACAACTTCGCACAACTAACCAGCAAGTGTACTGGGTCGTCCAAGTAATAAACCTTACGCGAGTAAGGGTCGATCCCATAGAGATTGTTGGTATGAAGCAAGCTATGGTCACCTTGTAAATCTTAGTCAGGCAAACTCAAATGGTTATGAATGATGAATAAAACATAAAGATAAAGATAGAGATACTTATGTAATTCATTGGTAGGAATTTCAGATAAGCGTATGAAGATGCTTTGTCCCTTCCGTCTCTCTGCTTTCCTACTGTTTTCATCCAATCCTTCTTACTCCTTTCCATGGCAAGCTGTATGAAAGGATTTCACTGTTGTCAGTGGCTACCTCCCATCCTCTCAGTGAAAATGTTCAACGCACCCTGTCACGGCACGGCTATTCATCTGTCGGTTCTCAATCAGGTTGGAATAGAATCCAGTGATTCTTTTGCATCTATCACTAACGCCCAGCCTTCAGGAGTTTGAAGCTCGTCACAGTCATTCAATTATTGAATCCTACTCAGAAAACCACAGACAAGGTTTAGACCTTCCGGATTCTCTTGAATGCCGCCATCAATTCTAGCTTATACCACGAAGATTCCGGTTAAAGAATCCAAGAGATATCCACCCAATCTAAGGTAGAACGGAGGTGGTTGTCAGGCACACGTTCATAGGTGAGAATGATGATGAGTGTCACGGATCATCACATTCATCAAGTTGAAGAACAAGTGATATCTTAGAACAAGAACAAGCGGAATTGAATAGAAGAACAATAGTAATTGCATTAATACTCGAGGTACAGCAGAGCTCCACACCTTAATCTATGGTGTGTAGAAACTCCACCGTTGAAAATACATAAGAACAAGGTCTAGGCATGGCCGAATGGCCAGCCTCCCAAAGAGGGTTCAATCATCAAAACATGATCAAAAGATCAAAATACAATAGTAAAAGGTCCTATATATAGAGAACTAGTAGCCTAGGGTTTACAGAGATGAGTAAATGACATAAAAATCCACTTCCGGGCCCACTTGGTGTGTGCTTGGGCTGAGCATTGAAGCATTTTCGTGTAGAGACTCTTCTTGGAGTTAAACGCCAGCTTTTATGCCAGTTTGGGCGTTTAACTCCCATCCTTGTGCCAGTTCCGGCGTTTAACGCTGGGAATTCTGATGGTGACTTTGAATGCCGGTTTGGGCCATCAAATCTTGGGCAAAGTATAGACTATCATATATTGCTGGAAAGCCCAGGATGTCTACGTTCCAACGCCGTTAAGAGCGCGCCAATTGGGCTTCTGTAGCTCCAGAAAATCCACTTCGAGTGCAGGGAGGTCAGAATCCAACAGCATCTGCAGTCCTTTTTAGTCTCTGAATCAGATTTTTGCTCAAGTCCCTTAATTTCAGCCAGAAAATACCTGAAATCACAGAAAAACACACAAACTCATAGTAAAGTCCAGAAAAGTGAATTTTAACTAAAAACTAATAAAAATATACTAAAAACTAACTAGATCATACTAAAAACATACTAAAAACAATGCCAAAAAGCGTACAAATTATCCGCTCATCAACACCCCACCATGGTAAACTCTTTCCACTCTCTTTTAATTCTGCTTAATAAGTGATTTGAGTTGCCATTGTAGGTAGATGTTTCATATAGATTTGTTTGTACAACTTAATTGTTAGCATAGTCACATGTATGTTGTGTTTAGTAGTAGATGAATAAAATCAAATTGCATTTTTTTTGTGAATTGTATGATGGTTGATTGGATAAAGAGTTGTGAGCAGTACAGGGAGCACCTGAGCACAATTTTTTTGCTTAAAGGGCAATAAAAAAGGGGGGTAGACGCGCGCGCACGACGTACGCGCACGCGTCCTTGAGTAGGTGCATAATTACCCAAATTTCAGAGAGTTGGGCCTCTCCTAGGCCAGCGTTGTGCCTCGAGCCCAACCCATTCCATGCTGACGCGCACTACGTGCGTGCGCGTCCATACAGCTATAAGAAAATGCACGCGGACGCGCACCTGCCGCGTCCACATCGATCTGCTGCAGCAACTTATGGGCCAATATCCAGAGAGTTGCGCCGGATCTGGGCCAACTTTGAGCCCCCAGCCTAACTCACCTTACGCGGATGCGCACTTGCCGTGTGTGCGCCCATATGCCAAAAGAGGGAAAGGGCGCAATGCGCATCGCGCTCGCGCGCCTTATGATAAACTGCCAATGTACGCGGGCGCGCACATGCCGCGTGCGCGTCCCCTGGCTGATGCCACCATTCCAGGCTTTTGTTCAGAGAGTTGGGCGTGCGCTGAGCCCATTCAAAGCCTCCAGCCCAACTCCATGTACGCGTGCGCACACTGTACGCGCACGCGTCCTTACCTATTTTCATCATCCATGCCTGAGCGCTTAAGGCGCGCCCGCGTCGATATAAGAACATAAAAACCCTAACACGCGAGGAATGCTGCGCAGTAGCGCGACACCCTCTTCTTCCTCTCTTCCCTTTTTCTTCTCGGCCAAACCACACGCCGCCGGCGACCACCTTCCGATCGTCGCCGACCTCGCTGTCCATCCCTCTCCTTTCCATTCTCTCGTTCACACACACACCCGCTCTCTCACTTTCTCCCTCCGCCATAACTGCCAGCACACTTGCGCCACCGTAGACCTCCGCCGCCACCATCTGAGGTGGCTAATCTCTCTCTATTTTTGCATCAACCCCCTGCCTACCCATTTTTGATTCTGCCCAGCTTCCAGGTTCACAAGCTTCCACCTCAACTCTGCTTTCTTATTTCTTCATTTTACTCTGAGTTTACTGTTAATCTTAGTTAGTTAGAATGTAGTCTTTGCATGCTAGGTTAGTTAGATATAACTGCTATTAGGTAGCTAGGTCTGGATAGAGGATTCTAGGCCTGATAAGTGCTCCGTTTGTGTTCATTCTCTGTTTGATTACTTGCCTGATGCGTGCTGGTTTTGAATTCCTCTGTACGCAATTTTGTTGCCTGGATGCTATTTCACTGCTGCTGTGCTTAATTGATGTTGTCTTCTTGCTGCTTATGCTATGTTGCTATCTGGGAATGTTCAATTTTAAGCCGGGATGTTGCCTATTTTCAAGAACTCTATTTTCATTTTAGTCTCTATTGCAAATTTGGGCTAATTTCCGTCTCCTTTTGACTTCCAGGATTTGCACCAATCATTGTGAACATGATTTCTATGTTTAGTCACGACTCTTCTTTTATTGAGCCCATATATCATCATACCACTAATCCACTTTCCTAACTCTCTAATCTCGTTAAACACTTACTTTTTACTCACATTTAACCCTCTTTAACCATTCTTTCAAGGTGGTGGACGAAATTGTGATCATATTCATTGTAATTGGATTTTAGAAATTGGCACGAGTGGACACAACTCCGTTCAACTAGCCAGCAAGTGTACTGGGTCGTCCAAGTAATAAACCTTACGTGAGTAAGGGTCGATCCCACAGAGATTGTTGGTATGAAGCAAGCTATGGTCACCTTGCAAATCTCAGTTAGGCAGAAAAAAGGGTAATTGTGATTATTGGAATAAATTATAACAAGGAATAATAAAAGGGATAGAATACTTATGCAGATTCATTGGTGGGAATTTCAGATAAGCGGATGGAGATGCTGTAGAGCCCAAGGACGCCTGCTCTCCTACTGCTTCTACTCAATCCTTCTTACTCCTTTCCATGGCAAGCTTTGTATAGGGGTTCACCATCAACTGTGGCTACTTTCATCCTCTCGGGAAAATGATCCTATGCGGTTGTCAGTCGCACGGCTAATCGTCTGGAGGCATCACCCATGGCTGATGGCTACATCCCATCCTCGCAGTGAAAACTAATGCTCACGCACTCTGTCACAGTACGGCTAATCACCGGTTGGTTCCCGCTCCTACTGGAATAGAATCCCTTGATTCTTTTGCGTCTGTCACTAACGCCCAGCAGGTTACAAGTTTGAAGCACGTCACAGTCATTCATTACCGGAATCCTACTCGGAATACCACAGACAAGGTTAGACTTTCCGGATTCCCAGGATCCTACTCGGAATACCACAGACAAGGTGAGACTTTCCGGATCCTCATAAATGCCGCCATCTATCTAGCTTATACCACGAAGATTCTGTTGGGGAATCTAAGAGATACGCATTCAAGCTCTGTTGCATGTAGAACGGAAGTGGTTGTCAATCACGCGCGTTCATAAGTGAGAATAATAATGAGGGTAATCTAACTCATTACATTCATCATGTTCTTGGGTACGAATGAATATCTTGGAATAAGAATAAGAGAGATTTGAATAAAAGAAAGCAGAATTTCATTAATACTTGAGGTACAGCAGAGCTCCACACCCTTAATCTATGGTGTGCAGAAACTCCACCGTTGAAAATACATAAGCAAAGGAGGTTCAGGCATGGCCGAATGGCCAGCCTCCCTAACGTGATCAATGATCTCCTAAGATGAAGAATAAAACAAAACTGAGACCAAAGATGTCTAATACAATAGATAAATGTCCTATATATACTAGACTAGCTCCTAGGGTTTACATGAGTAAGTAATTGATGCATAAATTCACTTCCGGGGCCCACTTGGTGTATGCTTGGGCTGAGCTTGATTAATCCACGAGCTGAGGCATTTTCTGGAGTTGAACTCTGAGTTATGACGTATTTTGGGCGTTCAACTCCGGATCATGACGTTTTTCTGGCGTTTAACTCCAGACAGCAGCATGAACTTGGCGTTCAACGCCAAGTTACGTCGTCATTCTTCGAATAAAGCATGGACTATTATATATTGCTGGAAAGCCCTGGATGTCTACTTTCCAACGCCGTTGAGAGCGCGCCAATTGGAGTTCTGTAGCTCCAGAAAATCCATTTCGAGTGCAGGGAGGTCAGATTCCAACAGCATCAGCAGTCCTTTTGTCAGCCTTCTTCGGAGTTTTGCTCAAATCCCTCAATTTCAGTCAGAATTTACCTGAAATCACAGAAAAACACACAAACTCATAGTAAAGTCCAGAAATGTGAATTTAACATAAAAACTAATGAAAACATCCCTAAAAGTAGCTCAAACTTACTAAAAACTATCTAAAAACAATGCCAAAAAGCGTATAAATTATCCGCTCATCACAACACCAAACTTAAATTGTTGCTTGTCCCCAAGCAACTGAAAATCAAATAGGATAAAAGAAGAGAATATACTATAAAGTCCAAAATATCAATGAATATTAATTTAATTACATGAGCGGGACTTGTAGCTTTTTGCTTCTGAACAGTTTTGGCATCTCACTTTTTCCTTTGTAGTTTAGAGTGATTGGCATCTCTAGGAACTTAGAATTTTGGATAGTGTTATTGACTTTTCTAGTTAAGCATGTTGATTCTTGAACACAGCTACTCATGAGTCTTGGCTGTGGCCCTAAGCACTTTGTCTTCCAGTATTACCACCGGATACACAAATGCCACAGACACATAACTGGGTGAACCTTTTCAGATTGTGACTTAGCTTTGCTAAAGTCCCCAGTTAGTGGTGTCTAGAGCTCTTAAGCACACTCTTTTGCTTTGGATCACGACTTTAACCACTTAGTCTCAAGCTTTTCACTTGGACCTTCATGACACAAGCACATGGTTAGGGACAGCTTGATTTAGCCGCTTAGGCCTGGAATTAATTTCCTTGGGCCCTCCTATCCATTAATGCTCAAAGCCTTGGATCCTTTGCTTTTTCTTTCTAAAATTTTCGCCCTCCCTTTTTTTTTTTCGCAAGCTTCCTTTTTCACTGCTTTTTCTTGCTTCAAGGATCAATTCATGAATTTTTCAGTTCATCAATAACATTTCTCTTTGTTCATCATTCTTTCAAGAGCCAACAATTTTAACACTCATAAACAACAAGATCAAAAATATGCACTGTTCAAGCATTCATTCAGAAAACAAAAGTATTGTCACCACATCAATATAATTAAATTAAATTCAAGGATAAATTCAAAATTCATGTACTTCTTGTTCTTTTGAATTAAAACATTTTTCATTTAAGAGAGGTGAAGGATTAATGGATTTTATTCATAGCTTTAAGGCATGGTTACACACTAATGATCATGAAGTAGAGACACAAAACATAGATAAACACAACATTTAAAAACCGAAAACAGAAAGAAATAAAGAACAAGGAATGAATCCACCTTTAGTGGCGTCTTCTTCTTGAAGGACCAATGATGTTCTTCAGCTCTTCTATGTCCCTTCCTTGCCTTTGTTGCTCCTCCCTCATTGCTCTTTGATCTTCTCTTATTTCTTGGAGAATGATGGAGTGCTCATGATGTTCCACCCTTAATTGCTTCCAATGTTTATGTGGAGGACAATTTATCCCCTGAGGTATCTCAGGGATCTCTTGAATTGCAGCCACATGTTCTACCACTGAGCTATGACGGCTTATATTTTTACCATCTCCCAAGACTCAGAGGTGGAAGCTTTTGTCTTCCCTTTGAGGTTTCTCTGGCCTTAGGTGCCATTAATGGTAATGGAAAAGCAAAAAAGCTATGCTTTTACCACACCAAACTTAAAATATTGCTCGCCCTCGAGCAAGAGAAGAAAGAAGAGAGGAAGAAGAAGAAGAAGAAAATGGAGGTGAGTGAGGGGAGATGAATTCGGCTATACGGGTGGGATTGGGTGGGAAAGAGGTTTTGAATTTTATGAAGGTAGGTGGGGTTTATGGGGAAGAGTGGGTTGATGTGAGGAATGTTGGGATTTGTGACATGGGGGATACAAATCACAAAAATAGGATTAAGAGGTAAGGTGGGAATATGGTAGGTGGGGATCCTGTGGGGTCCACAGATCCTGAGGTGAAAAGAAATACCATTCCTTCACCATATAGGCGTGTAAAATGCCTTCATGCATCATTCTGGCATTCAAACGCCCATTGGTGCATGTTCTGGGCGTTAAACGCCCATGTAATGCATGTTTCTGGCGTTGAACGCCAGTTTCATGCTTGTTTCTGGCGTTCAGCGCCAGTTTGTCCTCTCTGTGCACCATCCTAGCGTTTAACGCCAGGTTGTTGCTTGTTTTGGGCGTTCAGCGCCAGAATGGTGCTCTGTTCTGGTGTTGAACGCCAGCCAGATGCACCTTCTGGGCGTTGAACGCCAGCCCGTGCGTCCTCCAGGGTGAAAAAATTTTTTCTTCTGTTTTTGACTCTGTTTTTAATTTTTTTGATTTTTTCATGACTCCTCATGATCATGTACCTAATTAAACACAAAAATAACAAAGAAACAAAATAAAATAAAATTAGATAAATAAAATTGGGTTGCCTCCCAACAAGCGCTTCTTTAATGTCAATAGCTTGACAGTGGCTCTCATGGAGCCACAAGGTGATCAGGTCAATGTTGTATAGTTGTCCACACCAAACTTAGAGTTTGGATATGGGATCTTAACACCAAACTTAGAGTTTGGTTGTGGCCTCACAACACCAAACTTAGAGTTTGACTGTGTGGGCTCTTCTTGACTCTGAACTGAGAGAAGCTCTTCATGCTTACTCTCTTTTGTCACAGAGGGATGGCCATGTGCCTTAAACACAAAGTATTCCCCATTCAATTGAAGGACTAACTCACCTCTGTTAACATCTATCACAGCTTCTGCTGTGGCTAGGAAAGGTCTTCCTAGGATGATGCATTCATCATCTTCCTTCCTAGTATCTAGGATTATGAAATCAGCAGGGATGTAAAGGCCTTCAACCTTTACTAGCACGTCCTCTACTATTCCATAAGCTTGTCTCATTGACTTGTCTGCCAATTGCACAGAGAACAAGGCAGGTTGTACCTCAATGATTCCCAGCTTCTCCATTACAGAGAGTGGCATCAGATTTATCCCTGACCCAAGATCACATAGAGCTTTTTCAAAGTTCATGGTGCCAATGGTGCAAGGTATTAAGAACTTGCCAGGATCTTGTTTCTTTTGAGGTAGAGTTTTCTGAATCCAAGTATCTAGTTCACTAATGAGCAAGGGTGGTTCACTTTCCCAAGTCTCATTACCAAACAGCTTGGCATTCAGCTTCATGATAGCTCCTAAATATTGAGCAACTTGCTCTCCAGTCACATCTTCATCCTCTTCAGAGGATGAATAGTCTTCAGAGCTCATGAATGGCAGAAGGAGGTTTAGTGGAATCTCTATGGTCTCTGTATGAGCCTCAGATTCCTCAGGATCCTTAATAGGAAACTCCTTCTTGCTTGAAGGACATCCCAGGAGGTCTTCCTCACTAGGATTTTCGTCCTCCTCCTCCCCTATGCATTCGGCCACTTTGATTAAATCAATGGCCTTGCACTCTCCTTTTGGATTTTCTTCTGTATTGCTTGGGAGAATACTGGGAGGAGTTTCAATGACTTTCTTACTCAGCTGGCCCACTTGTGCCTCCAAATTTCTAATGGAGGATCTTGTTTCATTCATGAAACTGAAAGTGGCCTTTGACAGATCAGAGACTATATTGGCTAAATTAGAAGTGTTTTGTTCAGAATTCTCTGTCTGTTGCTGAGAAGATGATGGATATGGCTTACTATTGTTCAGCCTATTGCGTCCACCATTGTTAAAGCCTTGTTGAGGCTTTTGTTGATCCTTCCAGGAGAAATTTGGATGATTTCTCCATGATGGGTTATAGGTGTTTCCATATGGTTCACCCATGTAATTAACCTCCGCCATGGCAGGGTTCTCAGGATCATAAGCTTCTTCAGAAGTTGCCTCTCTAGTACTGTTGGATGCATGTTGCAATCCATTCAGATTTTGAGAGATCATGTTGACCTGTTGAGTCAACACTTTGTTCTGAGCCAATATGGCATTCAGAGCATCAATTTCAAGAACTCCTTTCTTCTGAGGTACCCCATTATTCACGGAATTCCTCTCAGAGGTATACATGAACTGGTTGTTTGCAACCATGTCAATGAGTTCTTGAGCCTCTTCAGGCGTTTTCTTCAGGTGAATAGATCCACCTACAGAATGGTCCAGTGACATTTTCGAAAATTCAGAAAGACCATAATAGAATATATCTAACATGGTCCATTCTAAAAACATGTCAGATGGACATCTTTTGGTCAGCTGCTTGTATCTTTCCCAAGCTTCATAGAGGGATTCACCATCTTTTTGTTTGAAGGTTTGAACATCCACTCTCAGCTTGCTCAGCTTTTGAGGAGGAAAGAATTTATCCAAGAAGGCAGTGACCAGCTTATCCCAGGAGTCCAGGCTATCCTTGGGTTGTGAATCCAACCATATTCTAGCTCTGTCTCTTACAGCAAAAGGGAAAAGCATGAGTCTGTAGACTTCAGGATCAACTCCATTCGTCTTTATAGTCTCACAGATCTGCAAGAATTCAGTTAAGAACTGATAAGGATCTTCAGATGGAAATCCATAAAACTTGCAGTTTTGTTGCATTAATGCAACTAGTTGAGGCTTAAGCTCAAAGTTATTGGCTCCAATGGCAGGAATGGAGATGCTTCTTCCATCAAACTTGGATGTTGGCTTTGTGAAGTCACCAAGCATTCTCCTTGCATTATTATTATTATTATTTTCGGCTGCCATGTCCTTCTCTTGTTCGAAAATTTCTGAAAGGTTGTTTCTGGATTGTTGTAATTTAGCTTCTCTTAATTTTCTCTTCAGAGTCCTTTCAGGTTCTGGATCAACTTCAACAAGAGTGCCTTTTTCCCTGTTCCTGCTCATATGAAAGAGAAGAAAACAAGAAAAGAAAAAGGAATCCTCTATGTCACAGTATAGAGATTCCTTTATGTTCGTAGGAGAAGAAAGGGATAGAAGAAAGAAGAAGGATGGATTCGGATTTGGATGAAGAGAGGTGAAGAGAAGTGTTAGTAATTAAATAATTAAATAGAAGAAGAAAAGAGAGGGAGAGGATTTTCGAAAATAATTTTTGAAAACAGGTTAGTGATTTTCGAAAATTAAAGACAAAATATAATTAAAATTAAAATTTAAAACAAAAAGAATTTTTGAAAAAGAAAGGGAGAATTTTCGAAAATTAGAGAGGGATAAGTAGTTAGGTGGTTTTGAAAAAGATAAGAAACAAACAAAAAGTTAGTTAGTTGATTGAAAAAGATTTGAAATCAAATTTTGAAAAAGATAAGAGGATAAGAAGTTAGATAAGATATTTTGAAATCAAATTTTGAAAAAGATAAAATTTTTGAAAAAGATAAGATAAAAGATAAAATAAAAGTTTTAAGAAAAAGATATTTCGAAAAAGATTTAATTTTTAAAAAGACTTAACTAACAAGAAACTACAAGATAAGATTCTAGAATTTAAAGATTGAACCTTTCTTAACAAGAAAGTAACAAACTTCAAATTTTTGAACCAATCACATTAATTGTTAGCTAATTTTTCGAAAATTTGATATAAAGATAATAAAAAGATTTTTGAAAATATTTTGAAAAATAATTTTGAAATTTTCGAAATTTATAAAAAAAATGAAAAAGATATGATTTTTGAAAAAGATTTTGAAAAGATAAGATTTTTAAAATTGAAATTTTGACTTGTCTTGTAAGAAACAACTAATTTTAAAAATTTTTGACAAAGTCAACCCAAAATTTCGAAATTTTGGAGGAAAATAAGGGAAAGATATTTTTTGATTTTTGAATTTTGAATTATGAAAGAGAAAAACAACAAAAATATTCAATGCATGAAATATTTAGATCAAAACAATGAATGCATGCAAGAATGCTATGAATGTCAAGATGAACACCAAGAACACTTTGAAGATCATGATGAACATCAAGAACATATTTTTGAAAAATTTTTGATGCAAAGAAAACATGCAAGACACCAAACTTAGAAATTTTTAATGCATGAAAAATATGAATGCAAAGATGCACATGAAAAACAAGAAAAGACACAAAACAAGAAATCATCAAGATCAAACAAGAAGATTTGTCAAGAACAACTTGAAGATCATGAAGAACACTATGAATGCATGAGATTTTCGAAAATTGCAAGAAAAATTATAAAAGCATACAATTGACACCAAACTTAAAAATTAACACAAGACTCAAACAAGAAACACAAAATATTTTTTATTTTTATGATTTTCTAATTTTTTTGTATTTTTATTAATTTTTTCGAAAATATTTTTTTTTTGGAAAAACGAAAAATAAAAGAAAAATTTTTGAAAAAGATTTTTGGAAAGAAATTTACCTAATCTGAGCAACAAGATGAACCGTCAGGTGTCCATACTCGAACAATCCCCGGCAACGGCGCCAAAAACTTGGTGGACGAAATTGTGATCATATTCATTGTAATTGGATTTTAGAAATTGGCACGAGTGGACACAACTCCGTTCAACTAGCCAGCAAGTGTACTGGGTCGTCCAAGTAATAAACCTTACGTGAGTAAGGGTCGATCCCACAGAGATTGTTGGTATGAAGCAAGCTATGGTCACCTTGCAAATCTCAGTTAGGCAGAAAAAAGGGTAATTGTGATTATTGGAATAAATTATAACAAGGAATAATAAAAGGGATAGAATACTTATGCAGATTCATTGGTGGGAATTTCAGATAAGCGGATGGAGATGCTGTAGAGCCCAAGGACGCCTGCTCTCCTACTGCTTCTACTCAATCCTTCTTACTCCTTTCCATGGCAAGCTTTGTATAGGGGTTCACCATCAACTGTGGCTACTTTCATCCTCTCGGGAAAATGATCCTATGCGGTTGTCAGTCGCACGGCTAATCGTCTGGAGGCATCACCCATGGCTGATGGCTACATCCCATCCTCGCAGTGAAAACTAATGCTCACGCACTCTGTCACAGTACGGCTAATCACCGGTTGGTTCCCGCTCCTACTGGAATAGAATCCCTTGATTCTTTTGCGTCTGTCACTAACGCCCAGCAGGTTACAAGTTTGAAGCACGTCACAGTCATTCATTACCGGAATCCTACTCGGAATACCACAGACAAGGTTAGACTTTCCGGATTCCCAGGATCCTACTCGGAATACCACAGACAAGGTGAGACTTTCCGGATCCTCATAAATGCCGCCATCTATCTAGCTTATACCACGAAGATTCTGTTGGGGAATCTAAGAGATACGCATTCAAGCTCTGTTGCATGTAGAACGGAAGTGGTTGTCAATCACGCGCGTTCATAAGTGAGAATAATAATGAGGGTAATCTAACTCATTACATTCATCATGTTCTTGGGTACGAATGAATATCTTGGAATAAGAATAAGAGAGATTTGAATAAAAGAAAGCAGAATTTCATTAATACTTGAGGTACAGCAGAGCTCCACACCCTTAATCTATGGTGTGCAGAAACTCCACCGTTGAAAATACATAAGCAAAGGAGGTTCAGGCATGGCCGAATGGCCAGCCTCCCTAACATGATCAATGATCTCCTAAGATGAAGAATAAAACAAAACTGAGACCAAAGATGTCTAATACAATAGATAAATGTCCTATATATACTAGACTAGCTCCTAGGGTTTACATGAGTAAGTAATTGAAGCATAAATTCACTTCCGGGGCCCACTTGGTGTATGCTTGGGCTGAGCTTGATTAATCCACGAGCTGAGGTATTTTCTGGAGTTGAACTCTGAGTTATGACGTGTTTTGGGCGTTCAACTCCGGATCATGACGTTTTTCTGGCGTTTAACTCCAGACAGCAGCATGAACTTGGCGTTCAACGCCAAGTTACGTCGTCATTCTTCGAATAAAGCATGGACTATTATATATTGCTGGAAAGCTCTGGATGTCTACCTTCCAACGCCGTTGAGAGCGCGCCAATTGGAGTTCTGTAGCTCCAGAAAATCCATTTCGAGTGCAGGGAGGTCAGATTCCAACAGCATCAGCAGTCCTTTTGTCAGCCTTCTTCGGAGTTTTGCTCAAATCCCTCAATTTCAGTCAGAATTTACCTGAAATCACAGAAAAACACACAAACTCATAGTAAAGTCCAGAAATGTGAATTTAACATAAAAACTAATGAAAACATCCCTAAAAGTAGCTCAAACTTACTAAAAACTATCTAAAAACAATGCCAAAAAGCGTATAAATTATCCGCTCATCACAAGGTATGACGATTTTATTGCTTAATGAGTAAGAGTTGTTGATTTCCTTAAAACCTTGAATTCTTGATTTACAGCCTTGTTTTCTGTCCTTACTTGCAAGCCAAGTTTTCAAGTTTAGTTCACATCATGATTGCTTATCATCCATCTCATATCCTGAACATGTTTTCCTTGTTTCATGCTAAGTGCTTCATTGCTTATATTCTATCATACTTTTCAGGATGTTGGATAAAGGAAAAGCCATAGCCACTACCTCCAAGAAAAGAAAACATTCTACACCCTCTATTCCCTCCATTTACAAGAATTATGCTAAGAATTCGTTGAATGAAGAAGAAAAGGAAAATCAGTTGCTACCTTCTATCAATACATAAGAACATTTTGAACATTTTCACCGGTCCTCATGTATTGATCAAATGTATAGACCTTATGCAGTGATGCTCTTGTATATAAAAAGAAAAAAATGAGAAAAACAAAAGAAAAAAAGAAAAGAAAAAGAAAAAAATGAAAAAGAAAGAAATAAAAAGGGGACAAAATGGCCCAAAGCAAAGTGCAGCTCAATAAAATCAATGCATGAGTGTTGTGAAACGAAAAGGGATACATGAGTATGTGAAAAAGTGAGGAATGGGTAGTTAGATTAGAACTCAATTGTATAGGTCATTATATAGGCTAGGTGGGAAAGTTTAAGCTCATCAAAGATCCAAATTCTAGTCCACTTATCCATAAATGATCCTACCTTGACCTTAACCCCATCACAACCAATGAAAAGACCTCATGATAATTGTATGCATGCATGGATTAATTGTTGATTGTTAGAAGAGGAACAAATTTTGGAAAGCATGATTAGAAGAGAATTGAGTGAATCAACCCTTAAACACCGAGTGAATAGAGTGTAAACACTTCCGGTGAGGATTCGATGCTCAATTACATGTTTTCATCTTATCATCCATATTCATGCAAGTTTATAACTCTTTTTTTGATAGTTTCAATACAATTGTGGTTTGGACTTAATTCCTATTGTCCTAGCTATTGTGCTTATACATGTCTCTTGGGAATTGATGTGTTTGGACTAAGCATTTCCATTTGCTTTAGATAATTGCATTTAGGTAGGTTCATATAGTTTAGTTGCATTTAATGAATGTCTTACCCCTTAGTTCCTTCTTATTTTAGCATGAGGACATGCTAAGGTTTAAGCGTGGGGAGGTTGATAAACCCCAATTTGATGGTTTATCTTGTATTGAATTTAGAGTATTTTGATGACCTTTTCTCGCATTTAACCTATGAATTAGCATAGTTTGTAATCTCTCCCGTATTTGTGCTTAAGTGTAAAAACATGCTTTTAAGCCTTATTTTGATGAACTCTAATTCCTCTTTGATTCCACAAGATGCCTTGATGTGTTTTGCTAGTAATTTTAGGATTGAAATAGATTAGGCATGGATCAAAGGAGCAAGGAAGGAAGCATACAAGTGGAGAGAAGCATAAAAAGCCAAAGAAGCAAAATCAGTCATGTACGCGCACGCGCACAAGGCACTCACGTGTACATTGCAGATTGGCCAAGGGCGCGCACGGTGCGCCACAGTCCACATGTGACCTCATTAAAGCAACACGTGCCTGGCGATTTTGAAGGGTTTCTGAACCCATTTTGGCGCCAATTGCTGACAGAGGGGAATAAAAGGATCAAGGATTAAAGGGGAAGATATCTTGGAATCATTAAGCACCATTAGTTTTTAGTTTAGAGTAGTTTTAGAGAGAGAAGCTCTCACTTCTCTCTAGAATTAGATTAGGTTTAGGTTAATCTCTCTTCTTAGATCTAGGTTTAATTCATGCTTTAATTCACTTATCCTTTATCAATTCTTACTCTTCTCCTCTTCCTCTTTCTAGTTATGAGCTTTAATAATTGTAATTCTTCATTTTGTTTTGGATAGATTGTTGTTCCTTTGTTTTCTTTCAATAATGCAATTTGAGGTAATTCATGATAATCGTGATTTCCTTGATTGTTGTTGTTAATTCATTTCAATAATTTTTGTTAGATTCCATTCTTGTTATCAATTTACTATGCTTTCCTTTTATGCCTTCCAAGTGTTTGATGAAATGCTTGGTTGGATTTTAGAGTAGAGTTTTATGTTCTTGGCTTGGAAAGGTAACTTAGGAACTCTTGAGTTACTAATGTCCAAGTAATTGATGATTGGGATCCATTGACTCTAGTTCTCACTAATTGAATTAGTGGAGAGTTAGGACTTGTGGACTAGGATTGATATAGCTCATTTGACTTTCCTTTACTACTAGTTAGAGGATGATTTAATGAGATTAATCCTTGCCAACTCTCATATTGTGCTTAGTGATTAGGATAGAGATCCTTGACCACCAATCCTTGCCAAGACCTTTTTAGGCCTTAGTTTACTTTCTTGCTATTTATCTTTCATGCTTCTTATCAAAACCCCAAAAATAACTCACAACCAATAACAAAACACTTCATTACAATTCCTAGGGAGAACGACCCGAGGTTCAATACTTCGGTTTCTAAATTTAGGGGTTTGTTACTTGTGACAAACAATCTTTTGTATGAAAGGATTATTGCTTGGTTTAGAAACTATACTTGCAACGAGAATTCAATTGTGAATTCTAAATCGTCAAAAATCTGATCATCAGGTAGCTTTCTTCCATTTCAAGATTAACAAAATCTGCAGGAAGGAAGTACTTCCCAACCTTCACCAGTATAGTTTTGACTACTCGTAGTGCTCGTTTCTGGGTCTTGTTAGCCAATTGAAGGATCATATATGTGGGTTTCAACTCATCAATTTGCAGCTTCATCATGAGAGACAGAGGCATTACATTTATGTTTGCTCCCAGGTCACAAAATTCTCTATCAATCATTGTGTTTCCTATGGCACAAGGGATGTGAAAACTCCCTGGATCCTTCTTCTTTGTAGGCACGTCCTTCTGGATGATGGTACTATGATTTCCTCAAAAACTGTCTATCAACAATTTCCTACCAGAAAGTGCACCGGATTTGTCGTCAAGTAAAAACTCACTATTGAGTGAGGTCGAATCCCACAGGGATTAGTTGATTGATCAATGTTAATTGGGGAATTGTTCTAGTTGAGTGAAATCAGAATTGAATTGGGATTTCAGAAAGTAAAATTGGCGGGAAACTTAAATTGCAAGAAATTAAATAACAGAAATTAAATTACGGGAAATTAAATGACAGAAGCTGAAATTGCAAGAAATTAAATGGGGATGGGGATGAAGCATGAAATTGAAGAAGCAGAATATAAACAGAATGGGTAAGATCAGAATAGGGGATTCATTGGGTTTTAGGAGATATTGAATTCTCCGGATCAAATAAGTTTCATCTCTTCCTCAATCAATGCATTCATTGACATTGCTTGGCAATCCTAGATGATTGGATCCCAATGTCTTGGCTTATTAATCTCTCTAAGCATGAACAATTGCCCAATGTCTTGATTTAACTACTCATGGGAAGAGATGAAGTTCAGTCACTGATTATACCACACAAATTCTTAGATCAAAGTATTGGTAGGATTAAATGTCACAATATCCATCCAACCCTCAATTTAATCCAATGTGAGAAAGCAATTCTAGCATGAATTCTTCATCCATCTCTTAAGGATCTGAAGAATTCCAATTATGGATAGCTTCTCTATCAAGACAACTATCCAATTGAATTAAGATCGAAAGCTTTCTAATAAAAATCAAGAGAAAAGAAAGAAGAAGAAGATGAAAACTACTATTGATCCATTGAATTACAATAGAGCTTCCTAACCCAATGAAAGGGGTTTAATTGTTCATAGCTCTAAGAATAGAAAATGGAATTAAAACATACATTGCAGAAGTGAATTTTCAGAGAAAATGAAAATTGGCAGAGTTTCTAGATGAATCTCCGTCTAAGTGATCCGAAAATTAAAAAGTAAAAGTCCTTTAAAACTTGAATTTTAAGCTATTTATACACTTTCTTTCATTGATTCTTCAATCTCTGAATTGGGCTTTTGGCCTTAATTGAATTGGGTTGATGTTGCTCCAATGGGTTTCCTTGCTATTGAGAAGAGCTCTGCTTTGAATGTGCCAAGTCCTGATGCTTCACGTTCGAGTCCACGTTTGATGGCCAATGTTGAATCAAATGTTTCTTTTAAAATTCAGTTTTGCTTGCTGTCATCAACGTTTGACTCAACGTTGGAGTGCCAATGTTCTTCTATCTACGCGTACGCGCACTTTGCGCATACGTGCACTTGGGTAAAAATGCTCATCCACGCGTGCGCGTGGATGCAAAAATCCTAATTTCCAGTTTTCAAAGCTTTAGAAGAACGTTGCCATCAGCGTTGGACTGGCAACGTTCCCTCCAACGTTGGCTAATCCACGCGTACGTGTGCTGCACGCGTGTGTGTGGATGCTCGAAAGCTAACTTGCGCGTACGCGCCAAGGATGCGTGCACGTGGTTGTGCATTTTCAAAAGCAAAATTTTGAGCTCAGAATCGCGTTGTTAGTCCAACATTACCTATCCACGTGTACGCGTCAGCTGCGTGTGCACGTGGATTGTTAGAATTCCCAATCCACGCGTGCACGTTGCTACAAATTTTCAAAATCTCCAGAAAGCACATTTTATTACGATGTTGGGGGTAACGTTGGCTCGCCAACATTGCCTCCAACGTGTGTATCAGCAGATAATGCCGAGTATTGCTCTACTCCCCATTTCAACGTTGGAGGCAACGTTGGTGGTCCAACTTGGCCACCAACGTTGCTTCTTCTTCCTCCTCTTCATGACCCTTCTTTAACCTCCTTCTTTGCATTTCTTTACCTGTCATCAACCAATATATGCATCAAAGCCTTGCTAAATCTATGAGAATTATCATCCTTCTTAGCACCCAAGTAATTATAGCATAATTCTCATGAAATTGCATCAAATTAACCATGGTTGGATGAATCTAAACATATATGAATTTCTAACCCAATTGCTTACTTATAATGCAAGAAAGTGCATAAAACCTACTAAAAACAAAGAAAAAGGCTAGTGAAACTAGCCTAAGATGCCTTGTCATCACAACACCAAACTTAAATCTTGCTTGTCCCCAAGCAAGTACTGAAATGAAAAAAAATGAATGAAACAGAAAGTAATGTCCATATAAAAAAGTTATTAATTCATGGGGTTTTATGTAGAGAATGTTGTAGCTCACTCTTATTGATCTTTAGGTAGAAAATGTCTCTTTTAAGCATCAACTGACATACTGCTATGACCTCTTATTATTCACTCATCCTTGGAAGTTGCTTTTCTTCAATTTTCTTTCTCTGTGAGTTTATTTCTCACTTATGGCTTAGTGTCATGTGTTGTAGCAGCTTCTTAGCTTATTTTCACTCAACATCTCCACTACAGACACTTGGCTCACAATTCTTCTTAAGACATTGGTGCCCAGCACCTCTTTGGGTTACTAAATGCCTTGTAACTAGGTTGCTCTTGATAATGGACTTTTGGTTGATAATCCCGAGTTAGTTAATCCAAGTTACCAAGTGTTAAAACACTCTATAGAACCTAATCATCTAAGCAGATTGTAGTACAGAGACACCACATGCATATGTCTTAAGGTCCAAGCTATTGGTGTCTAGCCTTATTATTTATTTTCTTCTATTTTTGTTGCCACTTTTGGCTTTTCTTTTTCTTCCTTTTTATTTGTTTTTCTTTCATCCAAGGACTTTTACTTTGTAAGATTCATAGATAGTAGCTTAGTTCTCACTAAAGAGGGACATCCTAACCTTTTATTCATTATAAGTGAGCTACTACACAATCAGACATATATATACCACCACTTAATCTTTATTCTCTTACTTGTCAAAAGGAGCTATTCTACTTCTGTTCAAAAATTTTCTTTATTTAATTGAAACGGGCAGGGGACAAACATACATTCAAGGAAGTGAAAGTGAAACACACACCTAGGCTAGCACTTATTTTGAAATTAAACAAACAAACAAGCAACATGCATACACAGGCATATTAACTAGCAGAGGTATACTCAGACTTCCAATTCAACCAATTCAAGTGAAAGTAGTTAAGTGACAATACAATCTTTTTGGCCTTGGTGTCCTTTTTGTCTCTGGGCATTGGTGCATAGTCCATCCTAAGGGTTGATTGTCTTTATGCAAAACCTTCTTTGGAAGTTGCTTATCTCTCAAGCACTTAAGAATTGGTTAGTCTGTATATATGCCTATGATTTTTCTGGACTTAAGTTGGTGTGTGAACACCAAACTTAGTTCCTTTCTTACAGCAAAGTGAATGCATGAAACATCAAATGCTTCTAAAACCATGACCTGTGACTAAAATGGGAACAATTGTTAAGTAGTTTCCATGCTTGTTTGGAGCTGATGATCAAACTGAGGGTAGAAGGTGGTTTAATAATTGGTGGAACACCAAACTTAGGATCCCACATTCATCTATGAATTGTTTTGGTGTGCAGCACCAAACTTAGCTCCTTACAATGCAAAGAAATCGTCTTAACTCTTTTATTGAAAAGCTATGAAAAGAGAATTACCTTTGGTTGGGTTGCCTCCCAACAAGCGCTCTTTTAATGTCACTAGCTTGACGGTTAACTCTCTCAGTTAAGTCTGTATTTCATCTTCGGCCTTTCCTTCATATCACCCAAATAGTGCTTGAGCCTTTGTCCATTTACATTAACGGTCTCCTGTGAGTTTTCCTCCATAATTTCTACATGTCCATAAGGAGAAACCTTGGTGACAAGAAAAGGACCTGACCATGTTGATTTTAATTTTTCAGGGAAAAGTTTTAGTCTGGAATTGTAAAGTAGCACCTTCTGTCCTTCCTTAAAGCTTCGAGGTGCCATCTTGGGGTCGTGTCTTTCCTTGGCCTTTTCCTTGTAGATTTTTGCATTTTCATAGGCTTGAGATATGAATTCTTCCAATTCTTGTAATTGCAAAATCCTCCTTTCACCAGCAGCTTTGCTGTCGAAATTCAGTAACTTGAGAGCCCAGAAGGCTTTGTGTTCGAGTTCCAATGGCATATGACAGGCCTTTCCATACACCAATTGATATGGGGACATCCCGATTGGTGTTTTGAAGGCTGTTCTATACGCCCAAAGAGCATTGTCTAGCTTTTTCGACCAGTCCTTTTCTGAAGCCCCCACAGTGTTCTCTAGGATCCTTTTCAACTTTCTATTGGATACCTCTGTTTGTCCACTTGTTTGGGGGTGATAAGTTGTGTCCACCTTATGCTTTACTCCATATCTTAAGAGCAGAGTCTCCAATGTTCTATTACAGAAATGGCTTCCTCCATCACTGATAAGTGCTCTGGGGACTCCAAACCTACTAAAGACAATCTTTCTGAGGAAGTTCAGGACCACTTTATTATTGTTTGTCGGGGTTGCAATGGCCTCTACCCACTTAGATACATAGTCTAATACCACTAGGATATACTTATTTAAGTATGAGGTTGGGAAGGGACCCAGGAAGTCAATCTCCCATACATCAAATAACTCAAGCTCTAAAATAAATTGTTGTGGCATTTCATTTCTTTTGGGTAGATTCCCTGCTCTCTGGCATTCATTGCAGTGTTGTACCATTTCTCTTGCATCTTTGAAAATTGTGGGCCAAAAGAATCCACATTGTAGAACCTTGGCTACAGTACTTTCTATCCCGAAATGTCCATCATAACCAGAGCCATGATAGCTACATAGGATCTCCCTTCCTTCTTCCTCTGATATGCATCTTCTGGGCACTCCATCCGAGCACTTCTTGAAGAGATAAGGTTCTTCCCAGATAAAGTATTTAGCATCATTCATGATCTTCCTTCTTTGATGCTTGTTAAATTCTAAAGGCACCTCCCTAGTGGCTTTAAAATTGGCAATATATGGGAAACAAGGTGCCTTATGAACTATCATTAACTACTCGTCAGGAAAAATCTCATTTACACTTGGGCCTTGTGTGCCTTCTTCTTCACAAGGGATTCTAGAAAGGTGATCTGCTATCTTGTTCTCCACCCCTTTCTTATCTTTGATCTCAATATTGAATTCCTGCAGCAACAAAATCCATCTTATCAATCTTGGTTTTGATTCCTGCTTGGCAAACAAATATTTAAGTGTTGTGTGATCAGTAAAAACAATCACTTTGGAGCCAATGAGATATGATCTAAATTTATCAAATGCAAACACTATTGGCAACAACTCCTTTTCAGTGGTGGTGTAATTCTTTTGAGTGTCATTAAGGACTTTGCTGGCATAGTATATAATATGCACCAAGTTATTCTTCCTCTGTCATAACACTGCCCTAACTGCAAAGTCTAATGCATCACACATTAGCTCAAATGGCAAATTCCAATCAGGTGGAGTAATGATAGGCACTAAGGAAAGTTTCTTTTTCAAATTTTCAAAAGCTAGCATGCATTTTTGATCAAATAAAAAGGGTGTATTAGAAACCAGTAGATTGCTTAAGGGCTTGGCAATTTTTGAAAAATGTTTTATAAATCTTCTGTAAAAGCCAGCATGTCCTAAAAAGCTTCTAATTGTCTTGACATTACTGGGTGGAGGTAATTTCTCAATTAATTCCACCTTAGCTCTGTCTACCTCAATGCCTTGGTTAGAAATCTTATGACCAAGAACAATTCCTTCTGTCACCATAAAATGGCATTACTCCCAATTCAGAACCAAATTGGTCTCTTGGCATCTTTTTAATACTAAGGAAAGGTGATTTAGGCAATTAGGGAAGGAATCCTCAAATACTGAAAAGTCGCCCATAAAGACTTCAATGAATTTTTCAATCATGTATACGAAGATAGAAAGCATGCAGTGTTGAAAAGTTGCAGGTGCATTGTACAGCCCAAATGGCATGCGCCTATAAGCAAATACTCCATATGGACAAGTGAATGATATCTTTTTCTGATCTATTGGATCCACTACTATTTGATTGTATCCTAAATAACAATCCAAGAAACAATAATATGCATGTCCTGCAAGCCTTTCTAGCATCTGATCCATGAAAGGGAGTGGAAAGTGATTATTTCTTGTAGCCTCATTAAGTTTTCTGTAATCAATGCACATCCTCTAGCCTGTGACGGTTCTTGTAGGGATAAGCTCATTCTTTTCATTGGGTACAACAGTGATGCCTTCCTTCTTAGGAACTACTTGGACAGGGCTCACCTATAGGCTATCTGAAATTGGGTAAATCACCCATGCCTGCCAAAGCTTCATAACCTCCTTTTGCACCACTGCTTTCATGAATGGATTGAATCTTCTTTGGGCTTGAATGGAGGGTTTAGCATCTTCTTCTAGTAGGATCTTATGCATGCATATGGATGAGCTTATCCCTTTTAAGTCAGCAAGGGTCCATCCAATGGCATCTTGGTGTTTTTGCAGCACCTTGATTAATTTCTCTTCTTGCTCTTGACTAAGTGTTGAATTGATGATCACTGGGTAACTTCTATCACTTCCCAAGTATGCATACTTGAGGGTAGGGGGCAACACTTTCAGCTCCAGTTTGGGTGCTTCTTTCTCTTTTTTCCTTTCCTCCGATGTGCTTGGAGTAGGCAATTCAGCTGAATTGATCTCAGCATTGAACATGGATTCATCCTCTATTAATCCTTCAATTGCTTCTTCAAAGGTTTCTTGTTTCACAACATCCACTGCATCCAACCTCATACACTCTCCAAATGACTCTTGTGGATAGCTCATGGCCTTGAATACATTGAACACCATTCTCTCTTCATGTAGCCTAAGGGTAAGTTCACCCTTCTGGACATCAATAATGGCTCCAACAGTAGCTAAAAATGGCCTTCCTATGATGATTGAAGCTTTGGCTTCTTCCTCCATATCTAACACCACAAAATCAGCCAAAAATATGAAATTTTCCACCTTCACCAACAAATCCTCCACCACTCCGTGAGGAAATTTGAATGATCGGTCTGCTAATTAGAGTGCCATTCTTGTTGGTTTAGCTTATTCAATCTTTATTATTCCCATCATTGCTAAGGACATCAAATTTATTCTGGCTCCCAAATCACATAAGGCTTTCTCTACTATGATTTTTCCTATGATTCAAGGAATTTGGAAGCTTCCTGGGTCCTTCAATTTCTGAGGCAATTTGTGTTGGATGATGGCACTGCATTCCTCAGTTAACACTACAGTTTTATCATTTCTCCAACTTATCTTCTTGGTCATTAATTCCTTGATGAACTTAGCACAGAGCGGCATTTGCTCTAATGCTTCAGCGAAGGGAATGTTGATCTGCAATTTCTTGAAAACCTCCAAAAATTTGGAGTATTGGTTGTCCCTTGCATTCTTCATCAGACATTGAGCCTAAGGTGCTTTAAGAACATGTGGCTGTGAGACTTCCTTCTCTTCAAGTGAATTAAGAGCCTATGTTTGTACTTCTCCCTTACCACTCGGGCTTCTCTCTGCTTCTCTCTCTTGAGTTTTCTTTGATGGCTCATTTAATTCCTTTCCACTTCTGAGTATAATCGCCTTGCATTCCTCTATTGAGTTTGTTTTAATGGCATTACAAGGGCTATGGCTGGGAGCTTGCTTAGTTAAATATCCAATTTCTGTTTTAAGTTTCTGAATGGCAGCATCTGGATTTTGCAAATTGGATTTTACTTCTTCTTTGAATTTCTTCATGGCTTTAGATTCCTTGCAAAGATGTGCAAACATAGCTTCAATTTTGGATATTCTGTCTTCATCATGTGCTGATGGTTGGTTGGGATGGGGTTGTTGAGAGTGGTTATTTTGGTTTTGGTATGGTGGTTGGGAAGAGTTATTGTATGGGTGTTGATATGATCGTGGGTTGGATTGTTGGTAGGTGTTCTGGTTGGAATTATGAGTTTTATGGTCTTGGCCTTGGGCTTGTTGGTTTTCCCACCCAAAATTTGGATGGTTCTTCCAACCAGGGTTATAGGTCTTGGAATATGGATCATTAACTTGCCTAGATGAGTTTCCCAGGTAGTTGACTTCCTCCCAGTTAACTCTTTCCTCTATGTTTGGCTCTGATTAAGGTGATGGTTGAGTGTGGATGGCTGCCGCCTGATTTTTCTCTATTTGCTTGGTTAACTCAGCTCGTTGCTTAATGATCATCTTATTTTGGGCCAAGATTGCATCCATGTTATTCAGCTCCATGACTCCTCTGTTGTTGCTTTTTCTGAGGCATAGAAATACTCATTGTCAGCCACTATTTCTATGACATCAATGGCTTCATCAATAGTCTTCTTCTTGTTAAGGGAGCCTCCAAATGAGTGGTCCACAGCCTTTTTTGATTCATAGGAAAGCCCTTCATAAAAAATGTGCAGTTACACCCACTCATTGAACATATAAGGGGGTATTTCCTTGTCAGATCTTTGAATCTCTCCCAAGCTTCATATAAGGTTTCACCATCCTACTATCTGAATGTCTGCACCTCAGTTCTCAGTCTATTCACCATATCTTCCCAGGTTGTGAAGCTTTCCTTAGGAAATGATTCCAACCATTTGGATGCTTTGTCCTTCAAAGAGAATGGAAACAATAGCAATCTATAGGTGTCAGGATGAACACCATTAGATTTAACCATATCACATATCCTTAGGAATGTAGTGAGATGCTCATTAGGGTCCTCTTGTGCACTTCCCCCGAAAGAGCAATTATTTTGGACGAGTGTGATGAGCTGAGGCTTCAATTCAAAATTATTAGCATGGATGGTTGGCTTTTGAATGCTGCTACCACAGTTTCCTGTGTTTGGATTGATATAGGAACCCAGCACTCTCTTCTCTTGTCCAGCAGGGTTATCTGCACCTCTTCTGGCATCATTGTTCACCTCTCCTTCATAATGGTTATCCATATCATCCTCCTTGTCTATATCCAAGTCTCTCTCCTCTTTTTCTACACCAATAACCTTCTTTCCTCTTGATTCCCTCCTTAATCTAAGGAAGGTCCTCTCCGGTTTACTATCAAAAGAGGTTGAGATTTCCCTTCTTCTACCTGTCGTACAATGAACAAGTACAAGGAACAACAAGTGCAGAGTCCACTAAAACAGAGTATAGTTAGCTTGGTTAGAGCAATTTATCAAATGGTTAGTGGGTTAGCATGCTGGAAAGTAGGGAAATAAGAAAAAATAAAGAGAAATAACTAAAATTGTAGAAAGTAAATGAAACAGCAAAAATTGAAATTCAATTAATCAAGACAAAAAAATGCTCAATCTAGTTATCCTCTAATTTAGTAATTGTCAACACAAAACCAATCCCCGGTAACGGCGCCATAAACTTGATTCGCTCAAAAACTATCTATCAACAATTTCCTACCGGCAAGTGCACTGGATTTATCATCAAGTAAAAACTCACTATTGAGTGAGGTCGAATCCCACAGGGATTGGTTGGTTGATCAATGTTAATTGGAGAATTGTTCTAGTTGAGCGAAATCAGAATTGAAATGGGATTTTAGAAAGTAAAATTGGCGGGAAACTTAAATTGCAAGAAATTAAATAATGGAAATTAAATTGCAGCAAATTAAATGACAGAAGCTGAAGTTGCAAGAAACTAAATGGGAATGGGGATTAAGCATGAAATTAAAGAAGCAGAATATAAATAGAATGGGTAAGATCAGAATAGGGGATTCATTAGGTTCTAGGAGATATTGAATTCTCTGGATCAAATCATTTTTATCTCTTCCTCAATCAATGCATTCATTGACATTGCTTGGCAATCCTAGATGATTGGATCCCAATGTCTTGGCTCACCAATCTCTCTAAGCTTGAACAATTGCACAATGTCTTGATTTAACTGCTCATGGGAAGAGATGTTCAGTCACTGATTATACCACATAAATTCATAGATCAAAGTATTGGTAGGATTAAACGTCACAATATCCATCCAACCCCCAATCTAATCCAATGTGAGGAAGCAATTCTAGCATGAATTCTTCATCCCTCCCTCAAGGATCCGAAGAATTCCAATTATGGATAGCTTCTCTGTCAAGACAACTATCCAAATGAATTAAGATCAAAAGCTTTCTAACAAAAATCAAGAGAAAAGAAAGAAGAAGAAGATGAAAACTACTATTGATCCATTGAATTACAATAGAGCTCCCTAACCCAATGAAAGGGGTTTAGTTTTTCATAGCTCTAAGAATAGAAAATAGAATTGAAAGATACATTGCAGAAGTGAATTTTCAGAGAAAATGAAAATTGGCAAAGTTTCTAGATGAATCTTCGTCCAAGTGATCCGAAAATTAAAAAGTAAAAGTCCTTTAAAACATGAATTCTATGCTATTTATACACTTTCTTTCGTTGATTCTTCAGTCTCTGAATTGGGCTTTTGGCCTTAATTGAATTTGGCTGAAGTTGCTCCAATGAGTTTCTTTGCTGTTGAGAAGAGCTATGCTTTGAATGTGCCAAGTCCTGATGCTTCACGTTGGAGTCCACGTATGATGGCCAACGTTGAATCAAATGTTTCTTTTAAAATTCAGTTCTGCTTGCTTTCATCAATGTTTGACTCAACGTTGGAGTGCCAACGTTCTTCTATCTATGCGTACGCGCATGATGAGCGGATAATTTATACGCTTTTTGGCATTGTTTTTAGGTAGTTTTTAGTAGGATCTAGCTACTTTTAGGGATGTTTTCATTGATTTTTATGCTAAATTCACATTTTTGGACTTTACTATTAGTTTGTGTGTTTTTCTGTGATTTCAGGTATTTTCTGGCTGAAATTGAGGGACCTGAGCAAAACTCTGATAAGAAGGCTGACAAAGGACTGCTGATGCTGTTGGATTCTGACCTCTCTATACTCGAAATGGATTTTCTAGAGCTATAGAACTCTAAATGGAGGGATCTCAACGGCGTTGAAAAGTAGACATCCAGAGCTTTCCAGCAATATATAATAGTCCATACTTTATTTGAGATTAAACGACGCAAACTGGCGCTCAACGCGAGTTCCATGCTGCATTCTGGAGTCAAACGCCAGAAACACGTCACGAACCAGAGTTGAACACCAAAAATACGTTACAACTTGGCGTTCAACTTCAAAAGAAGCCTCTACACGTGTAAAGCTCAAGCTCAGCCCAGCACACACCAAGTGGACCCCAGAAGTGGATTTCTGCATCAATTACTTACTTTTGTAAACCCTAGTAGCTAGTCTTGTATAAATAGGACCTTTTACTATTGTATTAGGCATCTTTGGACGTTTAGTTCCTAGACCATGGGAGCTGGCCATTCGGCCATGCCTGGACCACAATCACTTATGTATTTTCAACGGTGGAGTTTCTACACATCATAGATTAAGGGTGTGGAGCTCTGCTGTACTTCGAGTTTTAATGCAATTACTACTATTTTCTATTCAATTCAGTTTATTCCTATTCTAAGATATTCGTTGCACTTCACCATGATGAATGTGATGATCCGTGACACTCATCATCATTCTCACCTATGAACGCGTGACGGACAACCACTTCCGTTCTACCTTAGACCGGGCGCAAATCTCTTGGATTCCTTGATCAGAATCTTCGTGGTATAAGCTAGAACTGATGGCTGCATTCATGAGAATCCGGAAAGTCTAAACCTTGTCTGTGGTATTCTGAGTAGGATTCAGGGATTGAATGACTGTGATGATCTTCAAACTCACGATTGTTGGGCGTGATCACAAACGCAAAAGAATCATGGGATTCTATTCCGGCATGATCGAGAACCAACAGATGATTAGCCGTGATGTGACAGAGCATTTGGACCATTTTCACTGAGAGGATGGGATGTAGCCATTGACAACGGTGATGCCCTGCATACAGCTTGCCATGGAAAGGAGTAGGAAGGATTGGATGAAGGCAGTAGGAAAGCATAGATTCAAAAGGAGTACAGCATCTTCACACGCCTATCTGAAATTCCCACCAATGATTTACATAAGTATTTCTATCTTTATTTTCTGTTTATTTATTATTATTATTCAAAAGCTCTATAACCATATATTATCTGCCTAACTGAGAATTTCAAGATGACCATAGCTTGCTTCATACCAACAATCTCCGTGGGATCGACCCTTACTCACGTATGGTTTATTACTTGGACAACCCAGTGCACTTGCTGGTTAGTTGTGCGAGGTTGTGAAGAAAGTGCTGAGTTATAAACGCGCATACCAAGTTGAATGCCATTATTAGAGATCACAATTTCGTGCACCAAGTTTTTGGCGCCGTTGCCGGGGATTGTTCGAGTATGGACAATTGACGGTTCATCTTGTTGCTCAGATTAGGTAATTTTCTTTTTATTTTATTTTCAAAATGTTTTCAAAAAAAATATTTTTCAAAATTTCTCATCTGTTTTCGAAAATTATTCTAAATTTTTAAGAATGAATTCTAGAGTTTCATGTAACATGTTGAAGCATGGCTGGCTGTAAAGCCATATCCAAATCCTTTTGGAATGAGACTTCAACTAATCACCTCAATGCATGTAATGCCATCCTAAAGCTGGCTGGCTATTAAGCCATGTCCAACCCTTGGATTGGAGCTTTAGGCTAACATTGAAAGATTCCTAGAATTCTTCTTAAAAATTTTTGAAATTCTTATTTTCTTTTTCCTATATGTTTTTCGAAAAAAAATAATAAAAGAAAATACAAAAAAAATCATAAAAACATAAAAATCAAAATTATTTTGTGATTCTTGTTTGAGTCTTGTGTCATGTTTTAAGTTTGGTGTCAATTGCATATTCATCTTGTTCTTGCATTTTTCGAAAATTCATTCATTCATAGTGTTCTTCATGATCTTCAAGTTGTTCTCGGTAAGTCTTCTTGTTTGATCTTTAAATTTTCTTGTTTTGTGTTGTATGATGTTTTTCATGTGCATTTTTGCATTCATAGCGTCTAAAATTGAAAGATTTCTAAGTTTGGTGTCTTGCATGTTTTCTTTGCATCAAAATTTTTTCAAAAATATGTTCTTGATATTCATCATGATCTTCAAAGTATTCTTGGTGTTCATCTTGACATTCATAGTGTTCTTGCATGCATTCTTTGTTTTGATCCAAAAAGAAAAGAGAAAAACACAAAAATGATGTTTTATTTTTTCTCTCTCATCATTAAAAATTCAAAAAAAAAATATCTATTCATTATTTCTCTCAAAATTTCGAAAATTTGAGTTGACTTGGTCAAAAATTTTTAAGACTTAGCTATTTCTTACAAGTCAAGTCAAATTTTAAAAATTAAAAATCTTATCTTTTCAAAATCTTTTTCAAAAATCAAATCTTTCTCATTTTTTTATTATTTTCGAAATTTTTAAAATTTATTTTCAAAATCTTTTTCTTATCTTTATTTCTAAATTTTGAAAACTTTACTAACAATTAATGTGATTGACTCAAAAATTTGAAGTTTGTTACTTTCTTGTTAAGAAATGTTCAATCTTTAAATTCTAGAATCATATCTTATAGCTTCTTGTTAGTCAAGTAATCAAATTTTAATATTAAAAATCAATTCTTTTTCAAAATATCTTTTCTATCATATCTTTTTCAAAAAAAAATTGATTTTCAAATCTTTTTCAAACTAACCAATTAACTTTTGTTTATTTTTTATCTTTTTCAAAACTACCTACCTAATTTTAGTTCTCTAATTTTCGAAAATTTCTCACCCTTTTTTTAAATTCTTTTTAATTAATTAATTATTTTAAATTTTAATTTTAATTTTATTTTCTTCTTAATTTTCGAAAATCACTAACTCCTTTTCAAAATTAATTTTCGAATTCTCCCCCTCTCATCTTCTTCTATTTATTTATTTATTTATTTACTAACACTTCTCTTCATCTAAAGAATCTGAACCTATCTTCACCCTTGTGTTTGGATTCTTAACTCTTCTCCTTCTTCTATTCCTTTCTTCTTCTACTAACATAAAGGAATCTCTATACTGTGACATAGAGGATTCCTCTTCTTTTTCTGTTCTCTTCTTTCTCATATGAGTAGGAACAAGGAAAAAGGCATTCTTGTTGAAGTTGATCCTGAACCTGAAAGGACTCTGAAGAGGAAACTAAGAGAAGCTAAATTACAACAATCGAGAGACAACCTTACTAAAATTTTCGAACAAGAAAAAGATATGGCAGCCGAACCCAACAACAATAATGCAAGAAGGATGCTTGGTGATTATACTACACCTGCTTCTATGTTTGATGGAAGAAGCATCTCAATTCCTGCCATTGGAGCAAACAATTTTGAGCTGAAACCTCAACTAGTTGCTCTAATACAACAAAACTGCAAGTTTCATGGACTTCCATCAGAAGATCCCTACCAGTTTTTAACTGAGTTCTTGCAGATCTGTGAGACTGTTAAGACTGATGGAGTAGATCCTGAAGTCTACATGCTCATGCTTTTCCCTTTTGCTGTAAGAGATAGAGCTAGAACATGGTTGGACTCACAACCTAAGGATAGCCTGGACTCTTGGGATAAGCTGGTCACGGCCTTCTTGGTTAAATTCTTTCCTCCTCAAAAGTGAGCAAGCTTAGAGTGGATGTTCAGACCTTCAAGCAAAAAGATGGTGAATCCCTTTATGAAGCTTGGGAAAGATACAAGCAGATGACCAAAAAGTGTCTTTCTGACATGTTTTCAGAGTGGACCATGATAGATATATTCTATTATGGTCTGTCTGAGTTCTCTAAGATTTCACTGGACCATTCTGCAGGTGGATTCATTCACCTAAAGAAAACGCCTGCAAAAGCTCAGAAACTTATTGAAATGGTTGCAAATAACCAATTCATGTACACTTCTGAGAAGAATTCCGTGAATAACCAATTAAATAGCAGAACTTTCTGCCCTGGCTCAAAGACTTTGGATGACAATTTCTTATCATGCCATCTTTTTGCTTTCTCTTTGTAAATTTTTGCATTCTCGAAAGCATTGAGTCTAAATTCCTCTAGCTCATTTAACTGGAGCAATCGTTTTTCTCCAGCTAACTTGGCATCAAGGTTTAGGAATCTGGTTGCCCAGTAGGCCTTATGTTCCAGTTCCACTGGCAAGTGACATGCCTTTCCATACACAAGCTGGTATGGAGAGGTCCCTATAGGGGTCTGAATGCTGTTCTGTATGCCCACAGAGCATCATCCAAGCTTCTTGCCCAATCCCTTCTACGGTTAATCACAGTCCGTTCCAGGATTCTTTTAAGTTTTCTATTAGAAACTTCAGCTTGCCCATTTGTTTGTGGATGATATGGAGTGGCCACCCTGTGGCTAACTCTGTATCGAACCAAAGCAGAGTAAAGTTGTTTATTGTAGAAATGAGTGCCCCCATCAATGATTAATACTCTAGGGGTACCAAATCAGCTGAAGATGTGTTTCTGGAGGAATTTCAGCACTATCTTAGTATCATTAGTGGGTGTTGCTATAGCTTCTACCCATTTGGATACATAATCCACTGCCACTAGAATATAAGTGTTTGAGTATGATGGTGGGAATGGCCCCATGAAGTCAATGCCCCATACATCAAACAACTCAATCTCCAAGATCCCTTGTTGAGTCATGGCATAACTGTGAGGCAGGTTGCCAAATCTTTGCCAACTGTCACAATTAAGTACAAACACTCGGGAGTCTTTATAGAGAGTAGGCCAGTAGAAGCCACATTGGAGAACTCTTGTGGTTGTTCGCTCACTTCCAAAATGTCCTCCATACTGTGATCCATGGTAGTGCCAGAGGATCTTCTGTGCTTCTTCTTTAGGCACACATCTACGGATTACTCCGTTTGCACATCTCTTGAAGAGATATGGTTCGTCCCAAAGATAGTACTTTGCATCCGTGATCAATTTCTTTGTTTGTTGCCTACTGTACTCTTTGGGTATGAATCTTACTGCCTTGTAGTTTGAAATGTTTGCAAACCATGGCACTTCCTGGATGGCAAAGAGTTACTCATTTGGAAAGTTTTCAGAGATCTCAGTAAGAGGGAGGGACGCCCTTTCTACTGGTTCTATTTGGGACAGGTGATCTGCTACTAGATTCTCTGTCCCTTTTTTGTCTCTAATTTCTATATCAAACTCTTGTAGGAGCAACACCCATCTTATGATTCTGGGTTTTGAATCCTGCTTTGTGAGTAGATAGATATTTAAGAGCAGCATGGTCAGTGTACACAATCACTTTTGATCCTACTAAATAAGATCTGAACTTGTCAATGGCATAAACCACTGCAAGTAACTCTTTTTCTGTGGTTGTGTAGTTCTTCTGTGGGTCATTTAGAACACGACTGGTATAATAAATGACGTGCAGAATCTTTTCATGCCTTTGTCCCAACACTGCACCAATGGCATGGTCACTGGCATCACATATTAATTCAAATGGTAATGTCCAGTCTGGTGCAGAGATGACTGGTGTTGTGACCAGCTTAGCTTTCAGAGTTTCAAATGCCTACAGACACTCTTTATCAAAGATAAATGGCGTGTCAGCAGCTAGCAGATTACTCAGAGGTTTGGCGATTTTTGAAAAATCCTTTATAAACCTCCTATAAAATCCTGCATGCCCCAGAAAGCTTCTGATTGCCTTAACATTGGCAGGTGGTGGTAATTTTTCAATTACCTCTACCTTAGCTTGATCCACTTCTATTCCCTTGTTCGAAATTTTGTGCCCAAGGACAATTCCTTCAGTCACCATAAAGTGACATTTCTCCCAGTTTAAAACCAGGTTAGTCTCTTGGCACCTCTTTAGAACAAGTGCTAGATGATCAAGACAGGAGCTGAATGAATCTCCAAATACTGAAAAGTCATCCATGAAGACTTCTAGAAAATTTTCCACCATATCAGAGAAAATTGAGAGCATGCACCTTTGAAAGGTTGCAGGTGCATTGCACAGGCCAAATGGCATTCTTCTATATGTAAATACTCCAGATGGACATGTGAATGCTGTTTTCTCGTGATCCTGGGGATCTACTGCAATTTGATTATAACCTGAATATCCATCCAGGAAGTAGTAGTATTCATGACCTGCTAGTCTTTCTAGCATCTGGTCTATGAATGGTAAAGGAAAATGATCCTTTCTGGTAGCTGTATTGAGCCTTCTATAATCAATACACATACGCCACCCTGTAACTGTTCTTGTAGGAACCAGTTCATTTTATTCATTATGAACCACTGTCATGCCACCCTTCTTAGGGACGACTTGAACAGGGCTTACCCAGGGGCTATCAAAAATAGGATAAATAATCCCAGCCTCTAGTAATTTAGTGACCTCCTTCTGCACCACCTCCTTCATGGCTGGATTCAGCCGCCCTTGTGGTTGAACTACTGGCTTAGCGTTACCTTCCAATAAGATCTTGTGCATGCATCTGGCTGGGCTAACGCCCTTAAGATCACTGATGGACCACCCAAGAGCTGTCTTGTGTGTTTTTAGCACTTGAATTAGTGCTTCCTCTTCCTGTGGCTCTAAGGTAGAGCTTATGATTACAGGAAAGGTATCACCTTCTCCCATAAATGCATATTTCAGGGATGGTGGTAATGGTTTGAGCTCGGGTTTAGGAGGTTTCTCCTCTTCCTGAGGGATTTTCAGAGGTTCTATTATTCTCTTTGATTCCTCCAGATCAGGCTGAGCATCTTTAAAGATATCCTCCAGCTCTGATTCGAGACTCTCAGTCATATTGATCTCTTTTACTAGAGAGTCAATAATATCAATTCTCATGCAGTCATTTGGGGTGTCTGGATGCTGCATAGCTTTGACAACATTCAACTTGAACTCATCTTCATTGACTCTTAGGGTTACTTCCCTTTTTTGGACGTCAATGAGGGTTCATCCAGTTGCTAGGAAAGGTCTTCCTAGAATGAGAGTTGCACTCTTGTGCTCCTCCATTTCCAGCACCACAAAGTCAGTAGGAAAGGCAAATGGCCTAACCTTGACAATCATATCTTCAATCACGCCTGATGGATATTTAATGAAGCCATCAGCAAGTTGGAGACATATCCGGGTTGGTTTGACCTCTTCAGTCAAACCAAGCTTTTTTATAGTAGATGCAGGTATCAGGTTGATACTTGCTCCAAGATCACATAGAGCTTGCTTGGTACAAGTACCTTCTAATGTGCATGGTATCATAAAGCTTCCGGGATCTTTAAGCTTCTCAGGTAAGCTTTTCAGAATGACTGCACTACATTCTTCAGTGAGGTAAACTTTTTTAGTTTCCCTCCAATCCTTCTTAAGACTTAATATCTCTTTCATGAACTTAGCATAAGAGGGTATTTGCTCAAGTGCCTCTGCAAACGGAACCTTTATTTCAAGAGTCCTGAGATAGTCTGCAAATCGGGAAAATTGCTTATCCTGTTCCGCTTGGCGGAGTTTCTGAGGATAAGGCATTTTAGCTTTGTATTCCTCAACCTTAGTTGCTGCAGGTTTATTACCTACAGATGTGGGTTGAGAAGCCTTTTTAGATGGGTTATTATCAGCATTTGTATGTGTCTGATCCCCCACTGGCATTTGAATGCCAGGGGTGGAAGCTGGAGTGGCGTTAGACGCCAACTCCTTACTTGTTTCTAGCGTTTGAATGCCAAAACTGTGCTCCCTTTGGGCGTTCAACGCCAAATCCTTGCTTGTTTCTGGTGTTGAACACCAGGACTGAGCATGGTTTGGGCGTTCAGCACCAGCTTTCCACCCATTTTCTAGTGTTTGAGCACCAAAATTATTCCTCTCTGGGCTCCTACTGTCCTCAGATAGATTTTGGGTAGTTTGCTCATTTCTTGGCTTCTTGCTACCTTGAAGTGAGGTATTTAATATTTTTCCACTTCTTAATTGAACTGCTTGGCACTCTTCTATTTTTTGTTTTGATAACTTCTGTTCTGTTTGCTTCAACTATACTTCCATATTCATATTAGCCATTCTTGCTTCTTGTAGTATTTCCTTGAATTCGGCTAGCTGTTTTGTTAGAAAATCCAGTTGCTGATTGAATTTGGTAACTTGTTCTGTAGGACCCAGTTCAGCAGTTACTGTTTTAGCCTCTTCTTTCATGGAAGGTTCACTGCTTAGGTACAGATGCTGATTTTTGGCAACTGTATCAATGAGCTCTTGAGCTTCTTCTCTTGTCTTTCTCATGTGTATAGATCCACCAGCTGAGTGGTCTAGAGAAATCTGAGCTCTTTCTGTAAGCCCATAGTAGAAGATGTCTAACTGCACCCACTCTGAAAACATTTCAGAGGGGCATTTTCTTAGCATCTCTCTGTATCTCTCCCAAGCATCATAAAGGGATTCATTATCTCCTTGTTGGAAGCCTTGGATGCTCAGCCTTAGCTGTGTCATCCGTTTTGGAGGAAAATAGTGATTCAGGAATTTTTCTGACAGTTGTTTCCATGTCTTTATGCTATCCTTAGGTTGGTTATTTAACCACCTCTTAGCTTGGTCTTTTACAACAAATGGAAACAGTAACAATCTGTAGACATCCTGATCTACTTTCTTATCATGTACTATGTCAGCAATTTGTAAAAACTGTGCCATAAACTCTGTAGGTTCTTCCTGTAGAAGACTGGAATACTGGCAACTTTGCTGTACCATGATAATGAGCTGAGGGTTCAACTCAAAACTACTAACTCCAAAGGAGGGTATACATATACTACTCCCATATGAAGCAGTAGTGGGGTTAGCATATGACCCCAGAGTCCTTCTAGACTATTCATTTCCATTTATGTCCATGTTGGAGTAAAAGGGGTAATGTGGATTTAAATTTTTATTTTATAAATAAAAAAAATGATTTTCGAAATAAAATAAAATAAAATAAAAACCAAAATAAAAATAAGATAAAATAAGAAAAATAAAATTAAAAAAAATTAATAAGAATTTGAAAATATTTTATAAAGATTTCCAAAAAAGTGAGGATAGAGAAAATGGTTAGGATATTTTCGAAAAAGATATAATAAATTTTTTTTAATCTTAAAAGGATAAGATTTGAAAAATTTTGAAATTGAAATTTGAATTTTTATAAAAAATTTCGAAAATATAGCTTAAAAATAATTAGAAAAGATATTTTTTTTTTGAATTTTAAATTTTATGATGAAAGAGAAAAATACACAAAAGACACAAGACTTAAAATTTTTAGATCTAATACTCCTTGTATTCGAAAAATTTGGAGGGAAAACACCAAGGAACATCAAACTTAAAAATTTTAATATCAAAACACAAGAAAGACTCAAGAACACTTGAAGATTCACAAGAACAACAAGAACAAAAGAAAGAACACCAAACTTAAAATTTTTAGAAAACTTCAATAAAATTTTCAAAAATTATAAAAAAATTAACAAGAAAACACCAAACTTGAAGTTTAGCACAAGATTCAATCAAAGAAAAATTATTTTTGAAAAAGATTTTAAAAAGGAGATACCCAATTACCAAGAGCATAGACCAACGCTTTAGCCAATTGGGCAGTAAAGGTAATACTTGTTTTGAAGAGGTGTATTCCTTTTAGAAGACTAATGCTTTAGAATAGCACAAGAAAAACAAGAAAAGACACAGAGCAAGAAAAACTAAAGATCAAACAAGAAAAGTAAACAAGAATAACTTGAAGATCAAAGAACACAACTTTGAAAATTTAAAAGAAAAATATAAAATATTCAATTGACACCAAACTTAGAACAAGACACTAAACTCACAAAAAAAATTAAAATGTTGATAAAGAAAAATAATATTTTTGAAAAATTTTTGAAAAGGAAATAAAGGACTCAGAATTTAATGACTCTATAGCAACAAAAATAAATTATTCCTAATCTAAGCAACAAAATAAACCTTTAGTTGTTCAAACTCGAATAATCCTCGGCAACGGCGCCAAAAACTTGGTGCACGAAATTGTAATGCCAATATCAAAATCAAGATTTCTTACAACTTCGCACAACTAACTAGCAAGTGCACTGGGTCGTCCAAGTAATACCTTACGTGAGTAAGGGTCGAAACCCATGGAGATTGTTGGCTTGAAGCAAGCTATGGTTATTTTATTATTCTTAGTCAGGATATCAATTATAATTATCAGTTTGAATTACGAAAAATAAAAGAGCATAAAATAAATAATTGTTACTTAATAATGGAGAATATGTTGGAGTTTTGGAGATGCTTTGTCTTCTGAATTCCTGTAACATAATATTCCTCTCATGCAAAAGTGCAAAGTTCCTTCCATGGAAAGCTCTCTGTAGGGTGTCACTGTTGTCAATGGCTACTTCCCATCCTCTCAGTGAAAATGATCCAAATGCTCTGTCACAGCACGGCTAATCAGCTGTTGGTTCTCGATCATGTCGGAATAGAATCCATTGATTCTTTTGCATTTGTCATCACGCCCAACACTCGCGAGTTTGAAGCTCGTCACAGTCATCCAATCCCAGAATCCTACTTGGAATACCACAGACAAGGTTTAGACTTTCCGGATTCTCATGAATGCCGCCATCAATTCTAGCTTATACCACGAAGATTCTGATTAAGGAATCTAAGAGATACTCATTCAATCTGATGTAGAACGGAGGTGGTTGTGAGACACACGTTCATGGATTGAGGAAGGTGATGAGTGTCACGGATGACCACCTTCTCCATAGTTAAGCGCGAATGAACATCTTAGATAGGAACACGCATGTTTGAATGGAGAAACAGAAATAATTGCATTAATTCATCGAGACGCTGCAGAGCTCCTCACCCCCAACAATGGAGATTAGAGACTCATGCCGTCAAAGAGTATAAAATTCAGATCTAAAAATGTCATGAGATACAAAATAAGTCTCTAAAAGTTGTTTAAATACTAAACTAGTAACCTAGGTTTACAGAAAATGAGTAAACTAAGATAATTGGTGCAGAAATCTACTTCTGGGGCCCACTTGGTGTGTGCTGGGGCTGAGACTTAAGCTTCTCACGTGCCTGGGCTGTTTCTGGAGTTGAAGGCCAGGTTGTAACTTGTTTCTGGTGTTGAACTCCAACTTGCAACCTGTTTCTGGCGCTGAACGCCAGACTGCAACATGGAATTGGCGTTGAACGCCAATTTATGTCATCTATCTTCGTGCAAAGCATGGAATATTATATATTGCTGGAAAGTCCTGGATGTGTACTTTCGAACCCAATTGAGAGCGCACCAATTGGACTCCTGTAGCTCCAAAAAATTCATTCCGAGTGCAGGGAGGTCAGAATCCAACAACATCGGCAGTCCTTTTTCAGCCTAAATTAGATTTTTGCTTAGTTCCCTCAATTTCAGCCAGAAAATACCTGAAATTACAGAAAAACACACAAACTCATAGTAAAGTCCAGAAATATGAATTTTTCCTAAAAACCAATAAAATTATACTAAAAACTAACTAAAACATACTAAAATCTACATGAAATTACCCCCAAAAAGCGTATAAAATATCCGCTGATCAGTGGGCATCTATTGGAGGGTCTCAAGGAAGGGAGCGTTCACACGAAGAGACTTAAATACATATAGGAATCTCGTGTATGTTCTCTTCTTCTCACCACCCCTGAGCCGCTCTGATGACTACACATCATGTACCCTTTTTCTTATCTAAAAGGGCCATAAAAATAGCATAATCTTATTGAATCAATGCAATTTCATGAACCAAATGATATATATTATGGTACATTGCTTTGAAATGGGTTTGTATTGAATTTTAGGTGAAAAGAGCAACAAAAAGGGAAGAAAACAACTAATAAGGCTGGGCGTGTGAAGCTGGGCGTGCCATTTGAAGCTCTGAGCGTGGCACACCAAGCTTTTAAACCAACTCTCAACAATGTGTGTGCCACTTGGTGCTCTAGGCATGGCACGCCAGGCCAATATTCCAACAAGGGAGATTGAAGAGTTCAACTTGGGCGTGCCACTTGATGTCGAAGGCGTGGAAAGCTAACCTTAATTGTGACTTGGGCGTGCCACTTGGGTCCTAGGCGTGGCACGCTAAGCTTGAAAGAATGCAGTTCCAACATGGCCGTGCCATTTGGAGCTATGGGCGTGGCACGCCAAGTTTGTGAGGCCAAGATCTCAAAGAGGGCATGCCACTTGGTGTTTTGGGCATGGCATGCCAGGCTTAAATTCAAGAGGAGTAATTTTAAGCCCCACTATGGGCGTGGCACGCCAAGAAGTGGGTGTGGCACGTCGGGGCATATGCCAGCCTGACCTCCTCTTATTCAAATAAAGATATCTTAAGCTACACAACTCCAAATGAAGTGATTCTATTTCCATTAAAAAGTAGACATCCAGAGTTTTCCAACCTTATATAACACTTTATAATGGACACTGGAATTGAGGATGATATTGACCACAAAAACACATGGAGAAAAACACGTCACCGCAGAGTTACCAGCCTGACCTCTTCATCTTCAAAGGAACATAACTTGATTTGTAGAGGTCCAAATGGGATGATCTTGGTGGCGTTGGAAAGCTGACATCAAGAGCTTTCCAACAATTTATAACACTTTAGGGTGGATGGTGCACGAAATTGTGATCTCAAGTGCACTGGGTCGTCCAAGTATTAAACCTTACGTGAGTAAGGGTCGATCCCTCGGAGATTGTTGGCTTGAAGCAAGCTATGGTCATCTTGTAAATCTCAGTCAGGCGGATTCAAATGGTTTTGGAGTTTTGATAATTAAAAAATAAAATAAACATAAAATAAAGATAGAGATACTTATGTAATTCATTGGTGGGAATTTCAGATAAGCATATGGAGATGCGTTATTCCTTCTGGATATTTGCTTTCCTACCGTCTTCATTCGATCATTCATACTCCTTTCCATGGCAAGCTGTATGTAGGAGGATCACCGTTGTCAATAGCTACCGTCCATCCTCTTAATGAAAATGGTCCAGCTACGGGTTACGTAGGGCTAATCATCGTCGGTTCTCACTTGTGTCAGAATAAGATCCAATGATCATTCTGCGTCTGTCACTACGCCCAACAGTCATGAGTTTGAAGCTCGTCACAGTCATCCCATCCCAGATCCTACTCGGAATACCACAGACAAGGTTTAGACTTTCTGGATCTCAAGAATGTTGCCAATTGATTCTAGCTTATACCACGAAGACTCTAATCTCACGGAATGGAAGGCTCTGTTGTTAGGAGAGGCAACCATGCGCCGTGGACCAGGAATCCAAGAGATACACACTCTAGCTTTCGCAGGTAGAATGGAAGTGTTTGTCAGGCACGCGTTCATAGGTGAGAATGGTGATGAGTGTCACGGATCATCATATTCATCAGGTTGAAGTTCGAGTGAACATCTTAGAATAAGAATAACCTTGAATTGAATAGAAGAATAATAGTACTTTGCATTAATACTAGAGGAACAGTAGAGCTCCACACCTTAATCTATGGTGTGTAGAAACTCCACCGTTGAAAATACATAAGAACAAGGTCTAGGCATGGCCAAATGGCCAGCCTCCAAGTCTAAGGAAAAATGTTCCCAAGATGATCTAAGGATAATCCAAAGATGTCAAAAGTCCAAAGATGTGACTACAATAGTAAAAAGTCCTATTTATACTAAACTAGTTACTAGGGTTACAGAAATAGTAAATGATGCAGAAATCCACTTCCGGA
Organism: Arachis hypogaea; assembly: GCF_003086295.3. Lineage (NCBI taxonomy): Eukaryota > Viridiplantae > Streptophyta > Magnoliopsida > Fabales > Fabaceae > Arachis > Arachis hypogaea. The sequence continues at coordinate 52,663,250 of NC_092041.1, forward strand.
CCCACTGGGTGTGTGCCTGGGTTGAGCATTGAAGTTTTCATGTGTAGAGACTTTTTTGGAGTTAAACGCCAGTTTTTATGCCAGTTTGGGCGTTTAACTGCAGCTTCTATCCTGTTTCTGGCTTTTAACGCCATAATAGGGCAGGAAGTTGGCGTTTGAACGCCAGTTTGCATCGTCAAAACTTGAGCAAAGTATGGACTATTATATATTGTTGGGAAGCCCTGGATGTCTACTTTCAACGCACTGAGAGCGCGCCATTTGGGTTTCTGTAGCTCCAAAAAATCCACTTCGAGTGCAGGGAGGTCAGAATCCAACAGCATCGGCAGTCCTTTCTCAGCTTCTGAATCAGATTTTTGCTCAGGTCCCTCAATTTCAGCCAGAAAATACCTGAAATCATAGAAAAACACACAAACTCGTAGTAAAGTCCAAAAATGTGAATTTTGCTTAAAAACTAATAAAAATCTACTAAAAAGTTGTTAGATCCTACTAAAAACTATCTAAAAATAATGCCAAAAAGCGTATAAAATATCCGCTCATCACAACACCAAACTTAAATTGTTGCTTGTCCCCAAGCAACTAAAAATCAAATAGGATAAAAAGAAGAGAATATCCAATGAATCTGACAATATCAATGAATTTTAGTCCCAATTAGATGAGGTGGGCTAGTAGCTTTTTGCTTCTGAACAGTTTTGGCATCTCACTCCATCCTTTGAAATTCAGAATGATTGGCATCTATAGGAACTCAGAATTTTGATAGTATTATTGATTCTCCTAGTTCAGTATGTTGATTCTTGAACACAGCTACTTTATGAGTCTTGGCTGTGGCCCTAAGCACTTTGTTTTCCAAGATTACCACCGGATATATAAATGCCACAAACACATAACTGGGTGAACCTTTTCAGATTGTAACTCAGCTTTGCTAAAGTCCCCAATTAGAGGTGTCCAGAGTTCTTAAGCACACTCTTTTTGCTTTGGATCATGACTTTAACCACTCAGTCTCAAGCTTTTCACTTGGACCTTCATGCCACAAGCACATGGTTAGGGACAACTTGATTTAGCCGCTTAGGCCAGGATTTTATTCCTTTGGGCCCTCCTATCCATTAATGCTCAAAGCCTTGGATCCTCTTTACCCTTTCCTTTTGGTTTAAAGGGCTATTGGCTTTTTTTGCTTGTTTTTTTTTCTTTCTTTCTCCCTTTTTTTTGCCATTTTTTTCGCTACTTTTTTTTTTTCTTTTTCACTACTTTTTCTTGCTTCAAGAAATAATTTCATGATTTTTCAGATTATCAATAACATTTTTCTTTGTTCATCATTCTTTCAAGAGCCAACAATTTTAACATTCATAAACTTCACTATAAAAAATATGCATTGTTCAAGCATTCATTTAGAAAACAAAAAGTATTGCCACCACATCAAAATAATTAAACCATTTTCAAGGATGAATTCGAAATTCTTGTACTTCTTGTTCTTTTGTATTTAGAACATTTTTCATTTAAGAAATTTGAAGGATTCATGGAGTTATTCATAGCTTTAAGACATAGACACTAGACACTAATGATCCTGTAATGAAGACATAAACATAGATAAAATATCAAGCATAGAAATAAAAAAATAGAAAAATAAGAACAAGGAAATTAAAGAACGGGTCCACCTTAGTGATGGCGGCTAGTTCTCCTTCTTGAAGATCCTATGGAGTGCTTGAGCTCCTCAATGTCTCTTCCTTGCCTTGGTTGCTCCTTATTGGGACTCAAATCTCCCAAAAAGGTGTTGAGTTGCTCCCAATAGTTGTGTGGAGGAAAATGCATCCCTTGAGGCATCTCACGGGTTTCTTGATGAGGGACTTCCTCATGCTCTTGTTGAGGTCCATAAGTGGGCTCTCTTATTTGCTCCATCATCTTTTTAATGATGGGCTTGTCCTCTTCAATGAGGATGTCTTCCTTTATGATAATTCCTACTGAATTGCATAGGGATCACATTTTTCTTGGCCATAACTTTATAGAAGTAGTCTTGATGGACCTTTGAGATGAATCTCTCCATCTCCCGTGACTCGGAGGTGGAAGCTTTTGCCTTCCCTTTCCTCTTTCTAGAGGTTTCTTCGGCATTAGGTGCCATAAATAGTTATGGAAAAACAAAAGGCAACACTTTTACCACACCAAAATTAAAATGTTTGCTCGTCCTCGAGCAAAGGAAGAAAGAATGGTGGAGAAGAACACAAAATAGAGGAGATAGAGGGGGTTTAGGGGTTCGTCCAAGTAGGGGAAAAGTGTATAAGATGTGTGAAAATGAAGGAGTGATGAGCTGTTTATATAAGAGTGGAAAGAGAGGGTAGGGTTCGTGTATTAGGGGTTGGGTTAGGGAGGGAAATAGTTTTGAATTTGAAGGTAGGGAGTTTTGTTGGGGAAGAGTGAATGAGGTGATTAGTGAAGGGTATTTGGGGAAGAGTGTTATGAAAAGGTGTGAAGAAGAGAGATAGTGAGTTGAGGTTGGTGGGCATCCTGTGGGGTCCACAGATCCTGAGGGGTCAAGGATTTTCCATCCCTGCTCGATTTAGGCATGCAAAACGCCCTTAGAGTGCACTTCTGGCATTAAACACCAGGTTACTGCTTGTTTCTGGCATTTAACGCTAGCTTTTCTTCCCTTTTTGGTGTTTAACGCCAGCTTGGTGCCCTGTTCTGGCGTTAAATGCCAGTCTGGTGCCCATTTCTGGCGTTAAACGCCCAGAATGGTGCCAGATTGGGCGTTTAACGCCCATTCTGCTACTCTTACTGGCGTTTAAACACCAGTAAGCTCTTCCTCCAGGGTGTGCTATTTTTTATTTTGCTTTAATTTTTGCAGTCATTTTTGTGACTCCACATGATCATCAACCTAAAGAAAACATAGAATAACGTAGATAAATAAAAATTGGGTTGCCTCCCAACAAGCGCTTCTTTAATGTCAATAGCTTGACAGTGGGCTCTCATGGAGCCTCACAGATAATCAGAGCCTGGTTGGGGCCTTCCAACACCAAACTTAGAGTTTGGTTGTGGCCTCTCAACACCAAACTTAGAGTTTGGTTGTGGCCTCTCAACACCAAACTTAGAGTTTAGTTGTGAGGGTTTTGTTTGACTCTGTATTGAGAGAAGCTTTTCATGCTTCCTCTCTATATGTATAGAAGGAGAACCTTGAGTCCTGAATATAAGGTAGTCTTCATTCAATTGAAGGACCAACTCTCCTTTGTCAACATCAATCACAGCTTTTGCTGTGGCTAGGAAGGGTCTGCCAAGGATGATGGATTCATCCTCCTTCTTCCCAGTGTCTAGGATTATGAAATCAGCAGGGATGTAAAGGCCTTCAACCTTCACTAGCACGTCCTCTACTAGTCCATAAGCCTATTTCATTGATTTGTCTGCCATCTCTAGTGAGATTCTTGCAACTTGAATCTTAAAGATTCCCATTTTCTCCATTACAGAGAGTGGCATGAGGTTTATGCCTGACCCCAGATCACACAGAGCCTTCTCAAAGGTCATGGTTCCTATGGTATAAGGTATTAAGAACCTTCCGGGATTTTCTTTCTTTTGAGGTAATGTCTGCCTAATCAAGTTATTCAGTTCATTGGTGAGCAAGGGGGGTTCATCCACCCAAGTCTCATTACCTAATAACTTGGCATTCAACTTCATGATTGCTCCAAGGTACTTAGCAACTTACTCTTTAGTAATATCTTCATCCTCTTCAAAGGAGGAATAGTCATCAGAGCTCATGAATGGCAGAAGTAGGTTCAATGGAATCTCTATGGTCTCTAGTTGAGCCTCAGATTCCTTAGGTTCCTCAATTGGGAACTCATTTTTTTCCAGAGGACGTCTCATGAGGTCTTCCTCACTGGGATTCACGTCCTCCTCTTCATTTCTAGGTTCGGCCACACCAAGTAAGGTTATGGCCTTGCACTCTCTTTTTGAATTCTCTTTTGTATTGCTTGGGAGAGTACTAGGAGGAGTTTCAGTGACTCTTTTACTCAGCTAGCCCACTTGTGCCTCCAAGTTTCTGATGGAGGACCTTGTTTTATTCATAAAACTGAGAGTGGCCTTAGATAGATCAGAGACTATATTTGCTAAGTTAGATGGGTTCTGCTCAGAATTCTCTGTCTGTTGCTGAGAGGATAATGGAAAAGGCTTGCCATTGCTAAACCTGTTTCTTTCACCATTATTATTGTTAAAGCCTTGTTGAGGCTTTTGTTGATCCTTCCATGAGAAATTTGGATGATTTCTCCATGATGGATTATAGGTGTTTCCATAGGCTTCACCCATGTAATTTACCTCTGCCATTGCAGGGTTCTCAGGATCATAAGCTTCTTCTTCAGAAGATGCTTCTTTAGTACTGTTGGATGCATTTTGCAATCCATTCAGACTCTGAGAAATCATATTGACTTGCTGAGTCAACATTTTGTTCTGAGCCAATATGGTATTCAGAGCATCAATTTCAAGAACTCCCTTCCTCTGAGGCGTCCCATTACTCATAGGATTCCTTTTAGAGGTGCACATGAACTGGTTATTTGTAACCATTTCAATGACTTCCTGAGCTTCTCCAGGCGTTTTCTTCAGGTGAATAGATCCACCTACAGAATGGTCCAATGACATCTTAGACAACTCAGACAGACCATCATAGAATATATCCATGATGGTCCATTCTGAGAGCATGTCAGAATGACACTTTTTGGTCAGTTGCTTGTATCTTTCCCAAGCTTCATAGAGGGATTCACCTTCTTTCTGCCTGAATGTTTGAGCATCCACTCTAAGCTTGCTAAGCATTTGAGGAGGAAAGAATTTGGCTAAGAAAGCCATGACCAGCTTATCCCAAGAGTTCAGGCTATCTCTAGGTTGAGAGTCCAACCATATTCTAGCTCTGTCTCTTATAGCAAAAGGGAAAAGCATAAGCTTTTAGACCTCGCGATCAACTCCATTGGTCTTAATAGTATCCCAAATCTGCGAGAATTCAATTAAGAACTGAAAAGGATCTTCTAATGGAAGTCCATAAAACTTGCAATTCTGTTGCATCAGAGAAACTAATTGAGGCTTTAGCTCAAAATTGTTTGCTCCAATGGAAGGGATTGAGATGTGATGAGCGGATAATTTGTACGCTTTTTGGCATTGTTTTTAGTATGTTTTTAGAATGATCTAGTTAGATTTTAGTATATTTTTATTAGTTTTTAGTTAAAATTCACTTTTCTGGAATTTACTATGAGTTTATGTGTTTTTCTGTGATTTCAGGTATTTTCTGGCTGAAATTGAGGGACCTGAGCAAAAATCTGATTCAGAGACTAAAAAGGACTGCAGATGCTGTTGGATTCTGACCTCCCTGCACTCGAAGTGGATTTTCTGGAGCTAGAGAAGCCCAATTCGCGCGCTCTCAACGGCGTTAGAAAGTAGACATCCTGGGCTTTCCAGCAATATATGATAGTCCATACTTTGCCTAAGATTTGATGGCTCAAACCGGCGTTTAAAGTCACCATCAGAATTCCCAGCGTTAAATGCCGGAACTGGCACAAGAATGGGAGTTAAACGCCCAAACTGGCATAAAAGCTGGCGTTTAACTCCAAGAAGAGTCTCTACACGAAACATGCTTCAATGCTCAGCCCAAGCACACACCAAGTGGGCCCGGAAGTGGATTTTTATGTCATTTACTCATCTGTGTAAACCCTAGGCTACTAGTTCTCTATAAGTAGGACCTTTTACTATTGTATTTTCATCTTGGTAGCTATCTTTGTTCTTATGCTATCTTAGATCATTGGGAGGCTGGCCATTCGGCCATGCCTAGACCTTGTTCTTATGTATTTTCAACGGTGGAGTTTCTACACACCATAGATTAAGGTGTGGAGCTCTGCTGTACCTCGAGTATTAATGCAATTACTATTGTTCTTCTATTCAATTCCGCTTGTTCTTGTTCTAAGATATCACTTGTTCTTCAACTTGATGAATGTGATGATCTGTGACACTCATCATCATTCTCACCTATGAACGCGTGCCTGACAACCACCTCTGTTCTACCTTAGATTGGGTGGATATCTCTTGGATTCTTTAACCGGAATCTTCGTGGTATAAGCTAGAATTGATGGCGGCATTCAAGAGAATCCGGAAGGTCTAAACCTTATCTGTGGTATTCTGAGTAGGATTCTATGATTGAATGACTGTGACGAGCTTCAAACTCCTGAAGGCTGGGCGTTAGTGACAGACGCAAAAGAATCACTAGATTCTATTCCAACCTGATTGAGAACCGACAGATGAATAGCCGTGCCGTGACAGGGTGCGTTGAACATTTTCACTGAGAGGATGGGAGGTAGCCACTGACAACGGTGAAACCCTTGCATACAGCTTGCCATGGAAAGGAGTAAGAAGGATTGGATGAAAACAGTAGGAAAGCAGAGAGACGGAAGGAACACAGCATCTCCATACGCTTATCTGAAATTCCCGCTAATGAATTGCATAAGTATCTCTATCTTTATCTTTATGTTTTATTCATCATTCATAACCATTTGAGTTTGCCTGACTAAGATTTACAAGGTGACCATAGCTTGCTTCATACCAATAATCTTTGTGGGATCGACCCTTACTCGCGTAAGGTTTATTACTTGGACGACCCAGTACACTTGCTGGTTAGTTGTGCGAAGTTGTGTTTATGCCATGGTATTGAACACCAAGTTTTTGGGTTCATCACCGGGGATTATTTGAGTTGTGAAAAGTATTGATCACAATTTCGTCCACCATGTTTTTGGCGCCGTTGCCGGGGATTGTTGAGTTTGGACAACTGACGGTTCATCTTGTTGCTTAGATTAGGTATTTTTCAGAATTCTTAAGAATGAATTCTAGAGTTTCATGATGATCTGTTGAAGTCTGGCTGGCTGTGAAGCCATGTCTAATTTTATTGGACCGAGGTTTCAACAGATCATCACAAGAGCTTGTTGATTTCTATCAATCTTGCTGTTGGAGCAGTGATCTGCTAAGGCTTGGCTGGCCATTGGCCATGTCTAGTGTTTTGGACCGGAGCTTTCTTTGAAAGCTTGGCTGGCTATGAAGCCATGTCTAATTCCTGGACCGGAGTATTAAACTAGTATTGCAATGATTCCTGGAATTCTCATTAAGAATTTTGATATCTTTGTTTTCTTTTCCACTTAATTTTCAAAAAACCAAAAATCCAAAAATATTACAAAATCATAAAAACCAAAAATATTTCTTGTTTGAGTCTAGTGTTTCATTTTAAGTTTGGTGTCAATTGCATGTTTCTGTTCTTTTTGCATTAAAGCATGTGTCTTCATTAATCTTCAAGTTGTTCTTGATGGTTTCATTGCTCTGATTTTTAAATTCTCTTGACTTGAGTGTTTATGTGTCTCATATGCATTCTCATTTTGTCAGTAGTATACAAACTGCTAAGTTTGGTGTCTTGCATGCATTGTTATTTGATTTTAGTTGCATTTTGATTATTCCTCATTATTAAAAATCCAAAAATATTTTTAATTTGTGTCTTTTCAAGTCAATAATACAGAGAATTGAAGATTCAGAACATACAGCAGAGGAATTATACAGAAAAAGCTGGGCGTTCAAAACGCCCAGTGAAGAAGGGCAAACTGGCGTTTAAACGCCAGCCAGGGTGCCTGGCTGGGCGTTTAACGCCCAAAAGGGTAGTGGTTTGGGCGTTAAACGCCAGAATGTGCACCATTCTGGGCGTTTAACGCCAGGATGGCACAAGAGGGAAGATTATGTTTTTAATGCCAATTTTTTTCAGGTTTTCAAAATTTTTCAAAATCAAATCTTTTCAATCAAATCTTTTTCAAAATCAATTTCTTTCCATTTTCAAAAAATACTTGCTATCAATTAATGATTTGATTCAACATTTCAAGTATGTTGCCTTTTCTGTTGAGAAAGGTTTAATGTCTGAATCATATCTTTCTTGTTAGCCAAGTTATTAATTTTTAAAATCAAATCTTTTTAAAATGTTTTTCAAATCATATCTTCTCAATCACATCTTTTTTAAAACCAATCATATCTTCTTAACCACATCTTTTTCAAAATAGTTTTCAATCAAATCTTTTTGATTTCTAATTTCAAAATCTTTTTCAAAAATCACTTTACTTCTTTCTCAATCTTGGTTTTCGAAAATCAATTAGTGTTTTTCAAAATGTTTTTAAAATCTTTTACTTAATTTTCGAAAATTTCTTCCCCTCTTCTCGCATCTTTTTATTTATGGACTAACGCTACTCCTTAATGCACAATTCGAACTCCATCTTTCATTGATAAGTTCGAATTTTCTACCCCTTCCTTCTATTTTTCTTTTCCTCTGACACATCAAGGAATCTCTATACTGTGACAAAGAGGATTCCATATTTCCTTTTTCTTTTCTCTTTCACATGAGCAGGAGCAAAGACAAAAGCATTCTTGTTGAGGCTGACCCTGAACCTGAAAGGACCTTGAAGCGAAAGCTAAGAGAAGCTAAGGCACAACTCTCTGTAGAGGACCTAACAGAAATCTTCAAAGAAGAAGAAGACATGGCAGCCGAAAACAACAACAATGCCAACAATGCAAGGAAGGTGCTGGGTGACTTTACTGCAGCTACTCCCGATTTCTATGGGAGAAGCATCTCTATCCTTGCCATTGGAGCAAACAACTTTGAGCTTAAGCCTCAATTAGTTTCTCTAATGCAACAGAATTGCAAGTTCCATGGACTTCCATTAGAAGATCCTCATCAGTTCTTAGCTGAGTTCTTGCAAATCTGTGACACTGTCAAGACTAATGGGGTTGACCCTGAGGTCTACAGACTTATGCTATTCCCTTTTGCTGTAAGAGACAGAGCTAGAATATGGTTGGACTCACAACCTAAAGAAAGCCTGAACTCTTGGGAAAAGCAAGTCAATGCCTTCTTGGCAAAGTTCTTTCCACCTCAAAAATTGAGTAAGCTTAGAGTGGAAGTCCAAACCTTCAGACAGAAGGAAGGAGAATCCCTCTATAAAGCTTGGGAAAGATACAAACAATTAATCCGAAAGTGTCCCTCTAATATGCTTTCTGAATGGAGCATCATAGGTATTTTCTATGATGGTCTCTCTGAACTATCCAAGATGTCTTTGGATAGCTCTACTGGAGGATCTCTTCATCTGAAGAAGACGCCTACAGAAGCTCAAGAACTAATTGAAATAGTTGCGAATAACCAATTCATGTACACTTCTGAAAGGAATCCTGTGAACAGTGGGACAAATCAGAAGAAAGGAGTTCATGAGATTGATACTCTGAATGCCATATTGGCTCAGAACAATATATTGACTCAGCAAGTCAATTTGATTTCTCAAAGTCTGTCTGGAATGCAAAATGCACCAGGCAGTACTAAGGAAGCTTCATCTGAAGAAGAAGCTTATGATCCTGAGAACCCTTCAATGGAAGAGGTGAATTATATGGGAGAACCCTATGGAAACACCTATAATCCTTCATGGAGAAAGCATCCAAATCTTTCATGGAAGGATCAACAGAGACCTCAACAAGGTTTCAACAATAATAATGGTGGAAGAAACAGGTTTAGCAATGGCAAGCCTTTTCCATCATCTTCTCAGCAACAGAGAGAGAGTTCTAAGCAGAACCACTCTGACTTAGCAACCATGGTCTCTGATCTAATCAAAACCACTCAAAGTTTCATGACTGAAACAAGGTCCTCCATTAGAAACTTGGAGGCACAAGTGGGTCAGCTGAGCAAGAAAATTACTAAACTCCCTCCTAGTACTCTTCCAAGCAATACAGAAGAAAATCCAAAAGGAAAGTGCAAGGCCATCAACATGGCCGAATTTGGAGAGGAGGGAGAAGCAGTGAGCGCCACTGAGGAAGACTGATGTGTGGAAAACGATCCAACACAAAGCTCACCGGCAAGTGTACCGGGTCGCATCAAGTAATAATAACTCACGAGAGTGAGGTCGATCCCACAGGGATTGAAGGATTGAGCAATTTTAGTTTAGTGGGTGATTTAGTCAAGCGAATCAAGTTTTGGTTTTGTGATTTGTGTCTAACAGAAAGTAAATGACAGTAAATGTAAAGGGGAAAGGGAGAAGTGAAGTAAATTGAAGAACAGAATTGTAAATGTGCAGAATCTTAAAGAGCAAGAAAGTAAATGACTGAAACTTAAAGTGCAAGAAACTTAAATTGCAGTAACTTAAATGGCAAGAAAGATAAATTGCTAGAAAGTAAAAGGGAATTGAGGAATGGGATTGCAGGATCTAATAAAAGAAGATGTAAATTGCAGTAAATGGTTGAGCAGAAAGTAAATCAGAAGCAATAAGCATTCAAACGGAATTGAAATAAAATGCAGCAGAGGTTCACAGAAGAACCCAAAATGAAGTGTGATCTCAGGATCCCAAGGGCTTAGGTAGCAGAGCCTAAAACCCAATTTCCTTCCCAGATCTGAATTAACTAAGCAATTAACAGAAAATTAAAGATGAAGCAGTAGAAGAACAGATTTGGAATTCAATTAAGCAGAGAATAAAGTGCAAAGAGCTTGAATGGGAATTGGGACAGAATTTCCCCAATTTCACACACCCAATACTCAGAAAACAGAAGAGTAGAATTGCCCAAGAGAATGGAGGAAGGAGATCAATCAATTCTCCCTTGATCCTCTTAGTTCTCGGACAAGTCTCTCAAGAAAGCTCAAAGACAAAGGAAATTCAAAAGCTCTCAAAAAATAAGAGTTAAAATTCAAAGCTCAAAGTAAAGATAGCTCAAAAGTTTTCTAATTACATCAAACTAAGTCCTATTTATACACTTTCTATTCTTGGATAAAGGGATTTGGATGGGCTTTTGGATTGGTGAAGAAATGAATTCAAATGAATTTTTAATTTGAATTTTGGCCCAAAAACCACTCCCAGGAGGCTGCCCTGCCCTTGTGGAGGGCAGGGCAGAAAATTGATGCTTGGTGCTTGGAGTTGGTGCGGCCATGTTGCGTTTTGGTGCTGCGTGGTGCGCGTCTGATGCGCCAGAGGCTGCCCTGCCCGCGCCAAGGGCAGGGCGGGAAAGTGTGGTGCGCCAGGGGGCGTTTGGGCGTGCGGATGGTGCTGCCAGGGGGCGTTTGGGCGTGCGGATGGTGCTGGACGCTGCCCTGCCCGCGCCAAGGGCAGGGCAGGAACGGGTTGGTGCGCCAGGGAAGGAACGCGCGCGCCAATGCTGCCAGGACGAGGAAGTTGGTGCGCCAGGTTGAGAAATGATGCGCCAAGATCTTGTGTGTGATGCGCCAATTTCAAAAGCTGCCCTGCCCGCGCCAAGGGCAGGGCAGGGTTGCCATATTGCACGCCCGTGTTCGAACCTGGGCCTATGCAAACACGCTTCTTTTTCTCTTGGCTTTTTGGCACGCTAGTCACCCTTAGTCTTTGGCTTCCTCATGGTCCCTTGCTCGAGCCTTGTAGCATGCATAGTTGATATTTTCTTCTTGATTTTCTTCCTCATGGAGCCCGATTCTGCCATCCACAAGGGCAGGGCAGAGTTTGCTTCTCTTGGTTCCAAAGCACCACTTTGTGCTCTGCCCTTGGAGTGGGCAGGGCAGAGTTGCCTAAGCTTGCTTGGTCACTTAATGCTGCCCTCCTAGAGGGCATTCTGCCCTTGTGGAGGGCAAGGTTGCTTCCCTCATTAGTTGCGGCACGCTTCTCTCCTCTTTGGCCACGCTTTCCTTTTCTTGTGTCACGCTTCTTAGGCCACGCTTTTTATTTTCTTTTCTTTTCTTCACCTAAAATAAACCAAACAACCACTCAAAGTATCACTAAATTCAAGAGGCTTATAAATCAATTAAAATTCAATTAAAATGAGCTCAAACCTCAATGATTAACATTAAATTCATGGTGGTTGTATGATTTAAAGAAGTTATGCGTTTTCACTCCAAACCACTTACTTAGGATGCAAGAAAGTGCATAAATGCTAACTAAACAAATGAAATTAGCTTGGAAAATGGGTATATGATGACTTGTCATCACAACACCAAACTTAAACCTTGCTTGTCCCCAAGCAAGCATCAAAACTAAGAGTAAATGAAATGAATAAGAAAAGAATGCATATCCTTATTATGCAGATAGCAGAACTTGATCTATGGGGCTTTTATGCAGACAATGACAACTCATTTATTGTTGCTGCTGCATAATACACATTTTGCATCAAAGGTTTGCTAAGCTTGCTGTTCTTCTTTTGATTACTCCCTTGGTAACTCTTTTTATAATGCTTTAACAAGCTTATTACTTTCTTATAGGTTGGGTGTCAAATGCTGCAGCATAGCCTTTGGCTTTATTTTCTTTTCTTTTGCTCAACATCTTTCCACCACAGACACTTAGCTCATTAATTCTTCCTAGGATCATTGATGCCCAGCATCTCTTTGGATCACTAAGTGCTTTGTATCTGAGTTGCTCTTTATTGTGGATTTTCAATTGGCCATCCCAAATCAGTTGATCTAAGTGACCGGGTTTCAAAATACCCCTTAGAATTTACTCATCCAAGCAGATCTCAGTACAAGAACACCACAGACATTTGTCCTAAGGTTCAAGCCATTGGTGTCCAACCTTTTTTTTTTCTTTGTTTTTCTTGCCACTTTGGCTTTTTTCTTTCTTCCTTTTCTTTCTGTTTTTGTTACCAAGGGTATTTCATTCTTGATATGAGTTTTCATAACAGCAAGCTAACTCACAATTGGATGAAAATGGTATTATGCAACATTTATTTCATGAGTTATGCATTTAATCAAACACATATGCCACCACCAACTTCCATTCATACTCATGCAACATTGGATATTTTACTTTTCAATTCAAATCAAATTCTTTTATTTAAGCAATTGGGAAACAAAGCAATATTTAAAGCTAAGTGATGGATACAAGCATTATGCAGACTTGGCATTTTCACAAACAATTTTACTTGTAGTTAAATAAACACTTTAGCAAGAAATACAATGATTTTCATGTTCGAAATAATACACAGTAGCAAGGATTAAATTTAGGTACAACCTTTGAAGTTGCAGCCCTTTGATTTTTCTTTCTGCTATGTCCTCTTTGAGTCAAAATGCATAGTGTCTTCAATTGTTGATTCATGTCCTGCATAATCCTCAAAGTTGCTTGCTTCTCAAGCCCTTGATTATATGGTTAGTAAGCATAAATTGAGTGTGGCTTTAGGATTTGTTTTGGTGTGTGAACACCAAACTTAATTGTTTTGCCACTGTCTCGGATGTACCAAGTTAACCATATTTAAAACCATGTATCCTTGCTAAAGGTTAATGAGATAAAGGCTAGAAAACAATTTTAACAGTTGAATAATGTGGTTGATTGCTTGGGGCTAGAAACATGCAAGAGGTGAGAATGTATTAATTGATATTTTTGGTGGAACACCAAACGTAGAAGTTTTTATTCTCCCTCAAATTGTTTTGGTGTGCAACACCAAACTTAGCTCCTTGCAATGCACAACAATTACTCAACATTTTTATTGAAAAGCTATGAAAAGAAACTACCTCAGGTTGGGTTGCCTCCCAACAAGCGCTCTTTTATTGTCATTAGCTTGACATCTTCATTTTTGCTTATCATGGGGGTCGGAAATCACAGTGCCTTAGCCTGTCTGTCTTCACTATGAATTTCCTTCTTGTTTCCTCTTTGATGACTTCTATGCATTCTTGTGGAAGTATCTTAGTCACAGTGTATTGATCAGACAACTGTGGGGATACCTTCAAGGGTTGAGTATTGATCATCACTCGATCCCCTAGTGAAAACTTCCCAGTGGAGATTTTCTGCTTGTCTTTAGTTTTCTCCGCTGTCTCTCTTTGAAGGAATTCTCTGTTGTGTTTTTCTTGGCTGGTACTTCCTTTTTCATTGTCTCCTATGATCTTTCTCCATCCTTCCTTCTTTGTAGCATCTTCGTTATTGGTTGGTTTACCCTCACTGGTTTTGAAGAAAGTATTTGGTTTCTTCTCACCTATTTGTGCAAAGTGCTTTGCCAATTGAGCTATCTGCTTCTCAAGTCCTCTCATTAACATCTCTTGGTTCGTAGTTGTTTCCTCTTGATGTTTCATCATTCTCTCCATTAGGATCTCCAAGTTTGTGATTCTCTGAGAATCTTGTGGGGTCGGTTGGTTATGACATGTTGAAGATAGGAAGGGTGAGTATGGTGGCGGCATGCAGTGGTTGTTATTGCTGTAATGGTGTTTTTGATGGTTTATGAAGTCCGGGTTGTTGTAATGGAATTCTTTTGGTCTTTGATTTTGGTACTCACTCCCTCTCCAGTTAAGATGGGTTTGGAAGTGTCTGTGTTGTGGGTATTGGCTTTGGGTGGTGTTAGTGGGTGGGGGATGTTGATTGGTTGTGGTCATGGAATTGTCTTGGCGGAAACTTCCTTGTTCTTGATGTTGAGGCTCCCTCATTCTCAGATAAGAATGAGGTCTCCATGGTGGAAATTTAGCATCCACTGTAGCAGACAACTCTCTGTTTTGCTGTGGTTGATGGTGCATTTGTTTATTTTGGTCCTTGAACGCATTCACCTTTTCAATATTTGCCACTTCTTTTTCTGAGCTTGCATTATGTGGTTTCTTAGATGGATGTTGGTTGTTGACTCCTTTGTCATTGGAGTCCGTGATTCCTTGAGCATTTGTTGTTGCTTTGAGTAGGCCATCTGAGAAGTAGTCCACTGCTTTTCTTGTTTCTGGGGTCAATCCTTCATAGAAAGCTCGGAGGCCCACTTTGTCAGTTGCTTTCTTGTATCTTTCCCAAGCCTTGAAGAGTGGTTCTTCGTCCCCTTGTGTGAATAAATGTCCCTCTTCTTTCAGCTGGATGATCTGTTTGGATGAGGTGAATTTGGCCAGAAATTTGATGACCAAATCATCCCAACTAGTAATACTTCCTTGGGGAAAAGTTTCAAACCATTGTGCAGCTTCACCCTTTAATGAGAAAGGGAATAACAGGATCTTGTAAGTATCCTGATCTGTACCATCAGTTTTGACCGCATTGCAAGTTCTCAGGAAAGTAGATATATGTTGTTGAGGATCCTCTGATGGATTTCCATCATAAGAACAATTGTTCTTGATGAGTGCAATGAGTGGTGGTTTCATGTCATGATACCCTATGTCTGTAGAAAGTTGATTTGCTGTGATATGCAAACAATCAGGATGATCAATCAACAACACGCTTGAGAATTAAGTGCAGTTATTTGAGATAAATTGTTAGTGAGTTAGTAGAGGCAATTTCTCGAACAATTAGTGTGTTAGTAAGGGTTAGAATAACAGAAAAGAAAAATGCTTAATCTAGATCTCCACTTCACTTAATCATTGTCAATCTATTTCAATCCCCGGCAACGGCGCCAAAAACTTGATGTGTGGAAAACGATCCAACACAAAACTCACCGGCAAGTGTACCGGGTCGCATCAAGTAATAATAACTCACGAGAGTGAGGTCGATCCCACAGGGATTGAAGGATTGAGCAATTTTAGTTTAGTGGGTGATTTAGTCAAGCGAATCAAGTTTTGGTTGAGTGATTTGTGTCTAACAGAAAGTAAATGACAGTAAATGTAAAGGGGAAAGGGAGAAGTGAAGTAAATTGAAGAACAGAATTGTAAATGTGCAGAATCTTAAAGAGCAAGAAAGTAAATGACTGAAACTTAAAGTGCAAGAAACTTAAATTGCAGTAACTTAAATGGCAAGAAAGATAAATTGCTAGAAAGTAAAAGGGAATTGAGGAATGGGATTGCAGGATCTAATAAAAGAAGATGTAAATTGCAGTAAATGGTTGAGCAGAAAGTAAATCAGAAGCAATAAGCATTCAAACGGAATTGAAATAAAATGCAGCAGAGGTTCACAGAAGAACCCAAAATGAAGTGTGATCTCAGGATCCCAAGGGCTTAGGTAGCAGAGCCTAAAACCCAATTTCCTTCCCAGATCTGAATTAACTAAGCAATTAACAGAAAATTAAAGATGAAGCAGTAGAAGAACAGATTTGGAATTCAATTAAGCAGAGAATAAAGTGCAAAGAGCTTGAATGGGAATTGGGACAGAATTTCCCCAATTTCACACACCCAATACTCAGAAAACAGAAGAGTAGAATTGCCCAAGAGAATGGAGGAAGGAGATCAATCAATTCTCCCTTGATCCTCTTAGTTCTCGGACAAGTCTCTCAAGAAAGCTCAAAGACAAAGGAAATTCAAAAGCTCTCAAAAAATAAGAGTTAAAATTCAAAGCTCAAAGTAAAGATAGCTCAAAAGTTTTCTAATTACATCAAACTAAGTCCTATTTATACACTTTCTATTCTTGGATAAAGGGATTTGGATGGGCTTTTGGATTGGTGAAGAAATGAATTCAAATGAATTTTTAATTTGAATTTTGGCCCAAAAACCACTCCCAGGAGGCTGCCCTGCCCTTGTGGAGGGCAGGGCAGAAAATTGATGCTTGGTGCTTGGAGTTGGTGCGGCCATGTTGCGTTTTGGTGCTGCGTGGTGCGCGTCTTGGTGCGCGTCTGATGCGCCAGAGGCTGCCCTGCCCGCGCCAAGGGCAGGGCGGGAAAGTGTGGTGCGCCAGGGGGCGTTTGGGCGTGCGGATGGTGCTGCCAGGGGGCGTTTGGGCGTGCAGATGGTGCTGGACGTTGCCCTGCCCGCGCCAAGGGCAGGGCAGGAACGGGTTGGTGCGCCAGGAAAGGAACGCGCGCACCAATGCTGCCAGGACGAGGAAGTTGGTGCGCCAGGTTGAGAAATGATGCGCCAAGATCTTGTGTGTGATGCGCCAATTTCAAAAGCTGCCCTGCCCGCGCCAAGGGCAGGGCAGGGTTGCCATATTGCACGCCCGTGTTCGAACCTGGGCCTATGCAAACACGCTTCTTTTTCTCTTGGCTTTTTGGCACGCTAGTCACCCTTAGTCTTTGGCTTCCTCATGGTCCCTTGCTCGAGCCTTGTAGCATGCATAGTTGATATTTTCTTCTTGATTTTCTTCCTCATGGAGCCCGATTCTGCCCTCCACAAGGGCAGGGCAGAGTTTGCTTCTCTTGGTTCCAAAGCACCACTTTGTGCTCTGCCCTTGGAGTGGGCAGGGCAGAGTTGCCTAAGCTTGCTTGGTCACTTAATGCTGCCCTCCTAGAGGGCATTCTGCCCTTGTGGCGGGCAAGGTTGCTTCCCTCATTAGTTGCGGCACGCTTCTCTCCTCTTTGGCCACGCTTTCCTTTTCTTGTGTCACGCTTCTTAGGCCACGCTTTTTATTTTCTTTTCTTTTCTTCACCTAAAATAAACCAAACAACCACTCAAAGTATCACTAAATTCAAGAGGCTTATAAATCAATTAAAATTCAATTAAAATGAGCTCAAACCTCAATGATTAACATTAAATTCATGGTGGTTGTATGATTTAAAGAAGTTATGCGTTTTCACTCCAAACCACTTACTTAGGATGCAAGAAAGTGCATAAATGCTAACTAAACAAATGAAATTAGCTTGGAAAATGGGTATATGATGACTTGTCATCAAAGACCTCAATGGACGTCCACTGGCCTCCAATGAGTTCCCCAATGAGGAACCATGGGAATCTGAGGCTCCCACTGAGAGCATAGAGATCCCATTGGATTTACTTCTGCCATTCATGAGCTCTGATGAGTATTCTTTCTCTGAAGAGGATGAGTATGTCACTGAAGAGCAAGTTGCTAAATACCTTGGAGCAATCATGAAGCTAAATAACAAGTTATTTGGTAATGAGACTTGGGAGGATGAACCCCCTTTGCTCACCAAAGAACTGGATGACTTGTCTAGGCAGAAACTACCTCCAAAGAGACAGGATCCTGGGAAGTTTTTAATACCTTGCACCATATGCACCATGACCTTTAAGAAGGCTCTGTGTGACTTAGGGTCAAGTGTAAACCTCATGCCTCTCTCTGTAATGGAGAGGCTAGGGATCTTTGATGTGCAAGCTGCAAAAATCTCACTAGAGATGGCAGACAATTCAAGAAAACAAGCTTATGGACTTGTAGAGGATGTTCTGGTAAAAGTTGAAGACCATTACATCCCTGCTGATTTCATAGTCCTAGAGACTGGGAAGTGCATGGATGAATCCATCATCCTTGGCAGACCCTTCCTAGCCACAGCAAAGGCTGTGATTGATGTTGATAGAGGAGAATTGATCATTCAAGTGAATGAAAAATCCTTTGTGTTTAAGATTCAAGGATATCCCTCTGTCACCATGGAGAGGAAGCATGATGAGCTTCTCTCAAAATAGAGTCAAACAGAGCCCCCACAGTCAAACTCTAAGTTTGGTGTTGGGAGGCCACAACCAACTTCTAAAGTTTGGTGTTGAACCCCCACATTCAAACTCTAAGTTTGGTGTTGGGAGGTTCCAACATTACTCTGAACATCCCTGAGGCTCCATGAGAGCCCTCTGTCAAGCTACTGACATTAAAGAAGTGCTTGTAGGGAGGCAACCCAATGTTATATTTTATATATTTTCCTTTGTTATTTTATGTTTTCTATTGGTTGATGATCATGAGAAGTCACAAAATCAATTGAAAAAGCAAAAACAGAAAGAAAAACAGAAAGAAAAATAGCACACCCTGGAGGAAGAACCTGCTGGCGTTTAAACGCCAGTAAGGCTAGCAGATGGGCGTTTAACGCCCAGTCTGGCACCATTCTGGGCGTTTAACGCCAGAAAAGGGCACCAGACTGGCGTTAAACGCCAGGAAAGGGCAAGAAGTCGGCGTTAAACGCCAGAAATGGGCACCAGCCCGGCGTTTAACGCCAGAATTGGCATAAAGAGCAATTTTGCTCGCCACTTGGTGCAGGGATGACTTTTTCTTGACACCTCAGGATCTGTGGACCCCACAGGATCCCCACCTACCCCACCACTCTCTCTCTTCTTCACCCATTCACCAATTACCTCAACACCTCTTCCCCAAAAACCCTTCACCTATCAAATCCCATCTTTATCTTCACCACTCACATCCATCCTTCATAAAACCCCATCTACCCCACCATTCAAATTCAAAACACTTTCCCTCCCAAACCCACCCTCCCATAGCCGAACCCTAACCCTCTCCCCACCCCTATATAAACCCATCTTCACTCCTTCATTTTCACACAACCTAAACACTACCTCTCCCCCTTTGGCCGAACCACAAAGCCATTTCCATCTCCTTCATTTCTTCTTCTTCTACTCTCTTCTTTCTTCTTTTGCTCGAGGACGAGCAACCTTTTAAGTTTGGTGTGGTAAAAGCATTGCTTTTTGTTTTTCCATAACCATTTATGGCATCCAAGGCCGGAGAAACCTCTAGAAAGAGGAAAGGGAAGGCAAAAGCTTTCACCTCCGAGTCATGGGAGATGGAGAGATTCATCTCAAGGGTGCATCAAGACCACTTCTATGAAGTTGTGGCCTTGAAGAAAGTGATCCCCGAGGTCCATTTCAAAATCAAAAAGAGTGAATATCCGGAATGAGATCCGAATAAGAGGTTGGGAAGTTCTTACTAACCCCATTCAACAAGTCAGAATCTTAATGGTTCAAGAGTTCTATGCCAATGCATGGATCACCAAGAACCATGATCACAGTGTGAACCCGGACCCAAAGAATTGGCTTACTATGGTTCGGGGGAAATACTTGGATTTTAGTCCGGAAAATGTAAGGTTGACATTCAACTTGCCCATGATGCAAGGAGATGAACATCCTTACACTAGAAGGGTCAACTTTGATCAAAGGTTGGACCAAGTCCTCACAGTCATTTGTGAAGAGGGCGCCCAATGGAAGAGAGATTCAAGAGGAAAGCCGATTCAATTGAGAAGGCATGACCTCAAGCCCGTGGCTAGGGGATGGTTGGAGTTTATCCAACGCTTAATCATTCCCACTAGCAACCGGTCCGAAGTTACTATAGACCGAGCCATCATGATCCATAGCATCATGATTGGAGAAGAAATAGAAGTTCATGAGGTTATATCCCAAGAACTTTATAAGGTGGCGGACAAGTCCTCTACCTTGGCAAGGTTAGCCTTTCCCCATCTCATTTGTCATCTCTGTTATTCAGTTGGAGTTGACATAGAGGGAGACATCCCCATTGATGAGGACAAGCCCATCACTAAGAAGAGGATGGAGCAAACAAGAGACCCCTCTCATCATCGAATCCCTGAGATGCCTCAAGGGATGCACTTTCCTCCACAAAACTATTGGGAACAACTAAACACCTCCCTAGGAGAATTGAGTTCCAACATGGGACAACTAAGGGTGGAGCACCAAGAACATTCATTTCTCCTCCATAGAGAAGATCAAAGAATCATGAGAGAGGAGCAACAAAGACAAGGAAGAGACATTGAGGAGCTCAAGCACTCCATAGGATCTTCAAGAGGAAGAACAAGCCGCCATCACTAAGGTGGACCCGTTCTTTAATTTCCTTGTTCTTTATTTTTTTGTTTTTCGAAAATTATGCTTATGTTTAGCTATGTTTGTGTCTTGTGATCATTAGTGTCTTAGTGCCTATGCCTTAAAGTTATGAATGTCCTATGAATCCATCACCTTTCTTGAATGAAAAATGTTCTTAATTGAAAAAGAGAAGAATTACATGAATTTTGAATTTTATAACAGTTTAATTATTTTGATGTGGTGGTAATACTTTTGTTTTCCGAATGTATGCTTGAACAGTGCATATGTATCTTGAATTTGTGGTTCATGAATGTTGGCTCTTGAAAGAATGATGAAAAAGGAGACATGTTACCGAGGATCTGAAAAATCATAAAAATGATTCTTGAAGCAAGAAAAAGCAGTGAATACAAAAAAAAAGGAGAAAAACGAAAAAAAAGATAAAAAAAAAGAAAGAAATAAAGTTGTGATCCAAGGCAAAAAGAGTGTGCTTAAGAACCCTGGACACCTCTAATTGGGGACTCTAGCAAAGCTGAGTCACAATCCGAAAAGGTTCACCCAATTATGTGTCTGTGGCATGTATGTATCCGGTGGTAATACTGGAAGACAGAGTGCTTTGGGCCACGGCCAAGACTCAATAAGTAGCTGTGTTCAAGAATCATCATACTTAACTAGGAGAATCAATGACACTATCTGGATTCTGAGTTCCTAAAGAAGCCAATCATTCTGAATTTCAAAGGATAGAGTGAGATGCCAAAACTATTCAGAAGCAAAAAGCTAAAAGCCCCGCTCATCTAATTAATACTGATCTTCATAGATGTTTTTGGAATTCATTGTATATTCTCTTCTTTTTATCTTATTTGATTTTCAGTTGCTTGGGGACAAGCAACAATTTAAGTTTGGTGTTGTGATGAGCGGATAATTTGTACGCTTTTTGGCATTGTTTTTAGTATGTTCTTAGTATGATCAAGTTAGTTTTTAGTATATTTTTATTAGTTTTTAGTTAAAATTCACTTTTCTGGACTTTACTATGAGTTTGTGTGTTTTTCTGTGATTTCAGGTATTTTCTGGCTGAAATTGAGGGACATGAGCAAAAATCTGATTCAGAGACTAAAATGGACTGCAGATGCTATTGGATTCTGACCTCCCTGCACTAATTGGCACGCTCTCAACGGCTTTGGAAATTAGACATCCTGGGCTTTCCAGCAATATATGATAGTCCATACTTTGCCCAAGATTTGATGGCCCAAACCGGCGTTCAAAGTCACCATCAGAATTCCCAGCGTTAAACGCCGGAACTGGCACAAGAATGGGAGTTAAACGCCCAAACTGGCATAAAAGCTGGCGTTTAACTCCAAGAAGAGTCTCTACACGAAAAATGCTTCAATGCTCAGCCCAAGCACACACCAAGTGGGCCCGGAAGTGGATTTTTATGTCATTTACTCATCTGTGTAAACCCTATGCTACTAGTTCTCTATAAGTAGGACCTTTTACTATTGTATTTTCATCTTGGTAGCTATCTTTGTTCTTATGCTATCTTAGATCATTGGGAGGCTGGCCATTCGGCCATGCCTAGACCTTGTTCTTATGTATTTTCAACGGTGGAGTTTCTACACACCATAGATTAAGGTGTGGAGCTTTGCTGTACCTCGAGTATTAATGCAATTATTATTGTTCTTCTATTCAATTCTGCTTGTTCTTGTTCTAAGATATCACTTGTTCTTCAACTTGATGAATGTGATGATCCGTGACACTCATCATCATCATCTTGTTGCTTAGATTAGGTATTTTTCAGAATTCTTAAGAATGAATTCTAGAGTTTCATGATGATCTGTTGAAGTCTGGCTGGCTGTGAAGCCATGTCTAATTTTATTCGACCGAGGTTTCAACTGATCATCACAAGAGCTTGTTGATTTCTATCAATCTTGCTGTTGGAGCAGTGATCTGCTAAGGCTTGGCTGGCCATTGGCCATGTCTAGTGTTTTGGACCGGAGCTTTCTTTGAAAGCTTGGCTGGCTATGAAGCCATGTCTAATTCCTGGACCGGAGTCTTAGACTAGCATTGCAATGATTCCTGGAATTCTCATTAAGAATTTTGATATCTTTGTTTTCTTTTCCACTTAATTTTCGAAAAACCAAAAATCCAAAAATATTACAAAATCATAAAAACAAAAAATATTTCTTGTTTGAGTCTAGTGTTTCATTTTAAGTTTGGTGTCAATTGCATGTTTCTGTTCTTTTTGCATTCATGCATGTGTCTTCATTAATCTTCAAGTTGTTCTTGATGGTTTCATTGCTCTGATTTTTAAATTCTCTTGACTTGAGTGTTTATGTGTCTCATATGCATTCTCATTTTGTCAGTAGTATACAAACTGCTAAGTTTGGTGTCTTGCATGCATTGTTATTTGATTTTAGTTGCATTTTGATTATTCCTCATTATTAAAAATCCAAAAATATTTTTAATTTGTGTCTTTTCAAGTCAATAATACAGAGAATTGAAGATTCAGAACATACAGCAGAGGAATTATACAGAAAAAGCTGGGCGTTCAAAACGCCCAGTGAAGAAGGGCAAACTGGCGTTTAAACGCCATCCAGGGTGCCTGGCTGGGCGTTTAACGCCCAAAAGGGTAGTGGTTTGGGCGTTAAACGCCAGAATGTGCACCATTCTGGGCGTTTAACGCCAGGATGGCACAAGAGGGAAGATTATGTTTTTAATGCCAATTTTTTTCAGGTTTTCAAAATTTTTCAAAATCAAATCTTTTCAATCAAATCTTTTTCAAAATCAATTTCTTTCCATTTTCAAAAAAATACTTGCTATCAATTAATGATTTGATTCAACATTTCAAGTATGTTGCCTTTTCTGTTCAGAAAGGTTTAATGTCTGAATCATATCTTTTCTTGTTAGCCAAGTTATTAATTTTTAAAATCAAATCTTTTTAAAATGTTTTTCAAATCATATCTTCTCAATCACATCTTTTTTAAAACCAATCATATCTTCTTAACCACATCTTTTTCAAAATAGTTTTCAATCAAATCTTTTTGATTTCTAATTTCAAAATCTTTTTCAAAAATCACTTTACTTCTTTCTCAATCTTGATTTTCGAAAATCAATTAGTGTTTTTCAAAATGTTTTTAAAATCTTTTACTTAATTTTCGAAAATTTCTTCCCATCTTCTCACATCTTTTTATTTATGGACTAACACTACTCCTTAATGCACAATTCGAACTCCATCTTTCATTGATAAGTTCGAATTTTCTACCACTTCCTTCTATTTTTCTTTTCCTCTGACACATCAAGGAATCTCTATACTGTGACAAAGAGGATTCCATATTTCCTTGTTCTTTTCTCTTTCATATGAGCAGGAGCAAAGACAAAAGCATTCTTGTTGAGGCTGACCCTGAACCTGAAAGGACCTTGAAGCGAAAGCTAAGAGAAGCTAAGGCACAACTCTCTATAGAGGACCTAACAGAAATCTTCAAAGAAGAAGAAGACATGGCAGCCGAAAACAACAACAATGCCAACAATGCAAGGAAGGTGCTGGGTGACTTTACTGCACCTACTCCCGATTTCTATGGGAGAAGCATCTCTATCCCTGCCATTGGAGCAAACAACTTTGAGCTTAAGCCTCAATTAGTTTCTCTAATGCAACAGAATTGCAAGTTCCATGGACTTCCATTGGAAGATCCTCATCAGTTCTTAGCTGAGTTCTTGCAAATCTGTGACACTGTCAAGACTAATGGGGTTGACCCTGAGGTCTACAGACTTATGCTATTCCCTTTTGCTGTAAGAGACAGAGCTGGAATATGGTTGGACTCACAACCTAAACAAAGCCTGAACTCTTGGGAAAAGCTAGTCAATGCCTTCTTGGCAAAGTTCTTTCCACCTCAAAAATTGAGTAAGCTTAGAGTGGAAGTCCAAACCTTCAGACAGAAGGAAGGAGAATCCCTCTATGAAGATTGGGAAAGATACAAACAATTAATCAGAAAGTGTCCCTCTAATATGCTTTCTGAATGGAGCATCATAGGTATTTTCTATGATGGCCTCTCTGAACTATCCAAGATGTCTTTGGATAGCTCTGCTGGAGGATCTCTTCATCTGAAGAAGACGCCTACAGAAGCTCAAGAACTAATTGAAATGGTTGCAAATAACCAATTTATGTACACTTCTGAAAGGAATCCTGTGAACATTGGGACAAATCAGAAGAAAGGAGTTCTTGAGATTGATACTCTGAATGCCATATTGGCTCAGAACAAGATATTGACTCAGCAAGTCAATTTGATTTCTCAAAGTCTGTCTGGAATGCAAAATGCACCAGGCAGTACTAAGGAAGCTTCATCTGAAGAAGAAGCTTATGATCCTGAGAACCCTTCAATGGAAGAGGTGAATTACATGGGAGAACCCTATGGAAACACCTATAATCCTTCATGGAGAAATCATCCAAATCTTTCATAGAAGGATCAACAGAGACCTCAACAAGGTTTCAACAATAATAATGGTGGAAGAAACAGGTTTAGCAATGGCAAGCCTTTTCCATCATCTTCTCAGCAACAGACAGAGAGTTCTAAGCAGAACCACTCTAACTTAGCAACCATGGTCTCTGATCTAATCAAAACCACTCAAAGTTTCATGACTGAAACAAGGTCCTCCATTAGAAACTTGGAGGCACAAGTGGGTTAGCTGAGCAAGAAAATTACTGAACTCCCTCCTAGTACTCTTCCAAGCAATACAGAAGAAAATCCAAAAGGAGAGTGCAAGGCCATCAACATGGCCGAATTTGGAGAGGAGGGAGAAGCAGTGAACGCCACTGAGGAAGACCTCAATGGACGTCCACTGGCCTCCATTGAGTTCCCCAATGAGGAACCATGGGAATCTGAGGCTCCCACTGAGACCATAGAGATCCCATTGGATTTACTTCTGCCATTCATGAGCTCTGATGAGTATTCTTCCTCTGAAGAGGATGAGTATGTCACTAAAGAGCAAGTTGCTAAATACCTTGGAGCAATCATGAAGCTAAATAACAAGTTATTTGGTAATGAGACTTGGGAGAATAAACCCCCTTTGCTCACCAAAGAACTGGATGACTTGTCTAGGCAGAAACTACCTCAAAAGAGACGGGATCCTGGGAAGTTTTCAATACCTTGCACCATATGCACCATGACCTTTAAGAAGGCTCTGTGTGACTTAGGGTCAAGTGTAAACCTCATGCCTCTCTCTGTAATGGAGAGGCTAGGGATCTTTGAGGTGCAAGCTGCAAAAATCTCACTAGAGATGGCAGACAATTCAAGAAAATAAGCTTATGGACTTGTAGAGGATGTTCTGGTAAAAGTTAAAGACCATTACATCCCTGCTAATTTCATAGTCCTAGAGACTGCGAAGTGCATGGATGAATCCATCATCCTTGGCAGACCCTTCCTAGCCACAGCAAAGGCTGTGATTGATGTTGATAGAGGAAAATTGATCATTCAAGTGAATGAAGAATCCTTTGTGTTTAAGACTCAAGGATATCCCTCTGTCACCATGGAGATGAAGCATGATGAGCTTCTCTCAAAACAGAGTCAAACAGAGCCCCCACAGTCAAACTCTAAGTTTGGTGTTGGGAGGCCACAACCAACTTCTAAAGTTTGGTGTTGAACCCCCACATTCAAACTCTAAGTTTGGTGTTGGGAGGTTCCAACATTGCTCTGAACATCCCTGAGGCTCCATGAGAGCCCTCTGTCAAGCTACTGACATTAAAGAAGCGTTTGTTGGGAGGCAACCCAATGTTATATTTTATCTATTTTCCTTTGTTATTTTATGTTTTCTGTTGGTTGATAATCATGAGAAGTCACAAAATCAATTGAAAAAGCAAAAACAGAAAGAAAAACAGAAAGAAAAATAGCACACCCTGGAGGAAGAGCCTGCTGGCGTTTAAACGCCAGTAAGGCTAGCAGATGGGCGTTTAACGCACAGTCTGGCATAAAGTCGGCATTAAATGCCAGAAATGGGCACCAGCCCGGCGTTTTACGCCAGAATTGGCATAAAGAGCAATTTTGCTCGCCACTTGGTGCAGGGATGACTTTTCCTTGACATCTCAGGATCTGTGGACCCCACAGGATCCCCACCTACCCCACCACACTCTCTCTTCTTCACTCATTCACCAATCACCTCAACACCTCTTCCCCAAAAACCCTTCACCTATCAAATCCCATCTTTATCTTCACCACTCACATCCATCCTTCATAAAACCCCACCTACCCCACCATTCAAATTCAAAACACTTTCCCTCCCAAACCCACCCTCCCATAGCCGAACCCTAACACTCTCCCCACCCCTATATAAACCCATCTTCACTCCTTCATTTTCACACAACCTAAACACTACCTCTCCCCCTTTGGCCGAACCACAAAGCCATTTCCATCTCCTTCATTTCTTCTTCTTCTACTCTCTTCTTTCTTCTTTTGCTCGAGGACGAGCAACCTTTTAAGTTTGGTGTGGTAAAAGTATTGCTTTTTGGTTTTCCATAACCATTTATGGCATCCAAGGCTGGAGAAACCTCTAGAAAGAGGAAAGGGAAGGCAAAAGCTTTCACCTCCGAGTCATGGGAGATGGAGAGATTCATCTCAAGGGTGCATCAAGACCACTTCTATGAAGTTGTGGCCTTGAAGAAAGTGATCCCCGAGGTCCCTTTCAAACTCAAAAAGAGTGAATATCCGGAGATCCGACATGAGATCCGAAGAAGAGGTTGGGAAGTTCTTACCAACCCCATTCAACAAGTCGGAATCTTAATGGTTCAAGAGTTCTATGCCAATGCATGGATCACCAAGAACCATGATCAAAGTGTGAACCCGGACCCAAAGAATTGGCTTACTATGGTTCGGGGGAAATACTTGGATTTTAGTCCGGAAAATGTAAGGTTGGCATTCAACTTGCCCATGATGCAAGGAGATGAACATCCTTACACTAGAAGGGTCAACTTTGATCAAAGGTTGGACCAAGTCCTCACAGTCATTTGTGAAGAGGGCGCCCAATGGAAGAGAGATTCAATAGGAAAGCCGGTTCAATTGAGAAGGCATGACCTCAAGCCCGTGGCTAGGGGAAGGTTGGAGATTATCCAACGCTCAATCATTCCCACTAGCAACCGGTCCGAAGTTACTATAGACCGAGCCATCATGATCCATAGCATCATGATTGGAGAAGAAATAGAAGTTCATGAGGTTATATCCCAAGAACTTTATAAGGTGGCAGACAAGTCCTCTACCTTGGCAAGGTTAGCCTTTTCCCATCTCATTTGTCACCTCTGTTATTCAGTTGGAGTTGACATAGAGGGAGACATCCCCATTGATGAGGACAAGCCCATCACTAAGAAGAGGATGGAGCAAAAAAGAGACCCCTCTCATCATCAAATCCCTGAGATGCCTCATGGGATGCACTTTCCTCCACAAAACTATTGGGAACAACTAAACACCTCCCTAGGAGAATTGAGTTCCAACATGGGGCAACTAAGGGTGGAGCACCAAGAACATTCCATTCTCCTCCATAGAGAAGATCAAAGAATCATGAGAGAGGAGCAACAAAGACAAGGAAGAGACATTGAGGAGCTCAAGCACTCCATAGGATCTTCAAGAGGAAGAACAAGCCGCTATCATTAAGGTGGACCCATTCTTTAATTTCCTTGTTCTTTATTTTTTTGTTTTTCGAAAATTATGCTTATGTTTAGCTATGTTTGTGTCTTGTGATCATTAGTGTCTTAGTGTCTATGCCTTAAAGTTATGAATGTCCTATGAATCCATCACCTTTCTTGAATGAAAAATGTTCTTAATTGAAAAAGAGAAGAATTACATGAATTTTAAATTTTATAACAGTTTAATTATTTTGATGTGGTGGCAATACTTTTGTTTTCTGAATGTATGCTTGAACAGTGCATATGTATCTTGAATTTGTGGTTCATGAATGTTGGCTCTTGAAAGAATGATGAAAAAGGAGACATGTTACTGAGGATCTAAAAAATCATAAAAATGATTCTTGAAGCAAGAAAAAGCAATGAATACAAAAAAAAGAAGGAGAAAAACGAAAAAAAAAAGAAAAAAAGAGAGAAAAAGAAAGAAATAAAGTTGTGATCCAAGGCAAAAAGAGTGTGCTTAAGAACCCTGGACACCTCTAATTGGGGACTCTAGCAGAGCTGAGTCACAATCTGAAAAGGTTCACCCAATTATGTGTCTGTGGCATGTATGTATCCGGTGGTAATACTGGAAGACAGAGTGCTTTGGGCCACGGCCAAGACTCAATAAGTAGCTGTGTTCAAGAATCATCATACTTAACTAGGAGAATCAATGACACTATCTGGATTCTGAGTTCCTAAAGAAGCCAATCATTCTGAATTTCAAAGGATAGAGTGAGATGCCAAAACTATTCAGAAGCAAAAAGCTAAAAGCCCCGCTCATCTAATTAATACTGATCTTCATAGATGTTTTTGGAATTCATTGTATATTCTCTTCTTTTTATCTTATTTGATTTTTAGTTGCTTGGGGACAAACAACAATTTAAGTTTGGGGTTGTGATGAGCGGATAATTTGTACGCTTTTTGGCATTGTTTTTAGTATGTTTTTAGTATGATCTAGTTAGTTTTTAGTATATTTTTATTAGTTTTTAGTTAAAATTCACTTTTCTGGACTTTACTATGAGTTTGTGTGTTTTTCTGTCATTTCAGGTATTTTCTAGCTGAAATTGAGGGACCTGAGCAAAAATCTGATTCAGAGACTAAAAAGGACTGCAGATGTTGTTGGATTCTGACCTCCCTACACTCGAAGTGGATTTTCTGGAGCTACAGAAGCCCAATTGGCGCCCTCTTAATGGTTTTGGAAAGTAGACATCTTGGGCTTTGCAGGAATATATGATAGTCCATACTTTGCCCAAGATTTGATTGCCCAAACCGGTGTTCAAAGTCACCATCAGAATTCCCAGCGTTAAACGCCGGAACTGGCACAAGAATGGGACTTAAACGCCCAAATTGGCATAAAAGCTGGCGTTTAACTCCAGGAAGAGTCTCTACACGAAAAATGCTTCAATGCTCAGCCCAAGTACACACCAAGCGGGCCCGGAAGTGGATTTTTATGTCATTTACTCATCTGTGTAAACCCTAGGCTACTAGTTCTCTATAAGTAGGACCTTTTACTATTGTATTTTCATCTTGGTAGCTATCTTTGTTCTTATGCTATCTTAGATCATTGGGAGGCTGGCCATTCGGCCATGCCTAGACCTTGTTCTTATGTATTTTCAACGGTGGAGTTTCTACACACCATAGATTAAGGTGTGGAGCTCTCCTGTACCTCGAGTATTAATGCAATTACTATTGTTCTTCTATTCAATTCCGCTTGTTCTTGTTCTAAGATATCACTTGTTCTTCAACTTGATGAATGTGATGATCCGTGACACTCATCATCATTCTCACCTATGAACGCGTGCCTGACAACCACCTCCGTTCTACCTTAGATTGGGTGGATATCTCTTGGATTCTTTTACCGGAATCTTCGTGGTATAAGCTAGAATTGATGGCGGCATTCAAGAGAATCCGGAAGGTCTAAACCTTGTCTGTGGTATTCTAAGTAGGATTCAATGATTGAATGACTGTGACGAGCTTCAAACTCCTGAAGGCTGGGCGTTAGTGACAGACGCAAAAGAATCACTGGATTATATTCCAACCTGATTGAGAACCGACAGATGAATAGCCGTGCCGTGACAGGGTGCGTTGAACATTTTCACTGAGAGGATGGGAGGTAGCCACTGACAATGGTGAAACCCTTCCATACAGCTTGCCATGGAAAGGAGTAAGAAGGATTGGATGAAGACAGTAGGAAAGCAGAGAGACGGAAGGAACACAGCATCTCCATACGCTTATCTGAAATTCCCTCTAATGAATTGCATAAGTATCTCTATCTTTATCTTTATGTTTTATTCATCATTCATAACCATTTGAGTTTGCCTGACTAAGATTTACAAGGTGACCATAGCTTGCTTCATACCAACAATCTTTGTGGGATCGACCCTTACTCGCGTAAGGTTTATTACTTGGATGACCCAGTACACTTGCTGGTTAGTTGTGCGAAGTTGTGTTTATGCCATGGTATTGAACACCAAGTTTTTGGGTTCATCACCGGGGATTATTTGAGTTGTGAAAAGTATTGATCACAATTTCGTCCACCAAGATGCTTCTTCCATGGAAGTTGGAATTTAGTGCAGTGAAGTCACCAAGCATATTTCTTGCATTGTTGTTAGGTTTGGCCATTACTTCTTTTTCAAGATTCTCTGTAAGGTTTTCTCTGGATTGTTGTACTTTAGCTTCTCTTTGCTTCTTCTTCAGAGTCCTTTCAGGTTCAGGATCTGCTTCAACAAGAATGTCCTTGTCCTTGCTCCTGCTCATATGAAAAAGAAGATGATAGAAAAGGAAGAGGAATCCTCTATGTCATAGTATAAAGATTTCTTTATGTGAGTAGAAGAAGAAAAGAATAGAAGACAAGAGATGAAGAATTCGAACACACAGAGAGAGAGAGGGTTCAAATTATAAGAAGAAGAGAAGAGTGTTAGTGATTAAATAAATAAATAGAAGAAGATGAGAGAGAGAGTTTTCGAAAATAATTAAAAGGAAAAGGAAAATATTTTTGTTTTTATTTTAAAATTTAGTCAGAATTCGAAAATTAAGAGAATAAATAGAATAAAATTAAAATTTAAAACAATTAGTTAATTAAAAAGAATTTTGAAAAAGAGGTTAATGATTTTCGAAAATTAGATAGAGAAAAGTAGTTAGGTGGTTTTGAAAAAGATAAGAATTTTAAAATCAAACCAAAAAGTTAAGTAGTTAATTGAAAAAGATTTGAAAATCAATTTTGGAAAGATAAGAAGTTAGAAAAGATTTTGAAATTGATTTTGAAAAAGATATGATTTGAAAAAGATATGATTAAAAAGATATGATTGAAATTTATTTTGAAAAAGATTTGAAAAAGAAATTTAGAAAGATTTGATTTTGAAAATTAAAGTTAATGACTTGACTAACAAGAAACTAAAAGATATGATTCTAGAATTTAAAGGTTGAACCTTTCTTAACAAGAAAGTAACAAACATGAAATTTTTTATTCAATCACATTAATTGTTAGCGAAGTTTTTGAAAATTTGAAATGAAATTAAGAAAAAGATTTTGAAAAATAATTTTTTTAGAATTTTTTGAAAAACATGAAAGAAAAGATGAAAAAGGTTTGATTTTTGAAAAAGTTTTGAAAAGATAGGATTTTTTAAATTGAAATCTTGACTTAACTAACAAGAAACAACTTATTTTAAAAAATTTTGACTAAGTCAACCCAAATATTTCGAAATTTATGAGTGAAATAAGGAGAAGATATTTTTTTGAATTTAATGAGGAAAGAGAAAAACTACAAAATGACTCAACACATAAAAATTTTGGATTAAAATAAATGATGCATGCAAGAGCACTATGAATGTCAAGATGAACACCAAAAACACTTTGAAGATCATGATGAACATCAAGAACTTATTTTTGAAAAATTTTCAAGAAAAGAAAAACATGCAAGACACCAAACTTAGAAATTTTTAATATTTAGACTCTAAGAATTCAAGAATGCATATGAAAAACAAGAAAAGACACAAAACAATAAAATGTAAAGATCAAACAAGAAGACCTACCAAGAACAACTTGAAGATCATGAAGAACACCATGCATGAGTTTTCGAAGTAATAAACCTTACGTGAGTAAGGGTCGATCCCACGGAAATTGTCGGCTTAAAGCAAGCTATGGTCATCTTGTAAATCTCAGTCAGGCGGATTCAAATGGTTATGGAGTTTTGATAATTAAAATATAAAATAAACATAAAATAAAGATAGAGATACTTATGTAATTTATTGGTGGGAATTTCAGATAAGCGTATGGAGATGCGTTATTCCTTCTGAATCTCTGCTTTTCTACCGTCTTCATTCGATCATTCATACTCCTTTCCATGGCAAGCTGTATGTAGGGGGATCACCGTTGTCAATGGCTACCGTCCATCCTCTCAATGAAAATGGTCCAGCTACGGTTTACGTAGGGCTAATCATCTGTCGGTTCTCACTTGTGTCAGAATAAGATCCTATGATCCTTTTGCGTCTGTCACTACGCCCAACAGTCATGAGTTTGAAGCTCGTCACAGTCATCCCATCCCAGATCCTACTCGGAATACCATAGACAAGGTTTAGACTTTCCGGATCTCAAGAATGCTGCCAATTGATTCTAGCTTATACCACGAAGACTCTGATCTCACAGAATGGAAGGCTCTATTGTCAGGAGAGGCAACCATGCGTCGTGGACCAGGAATCCAAGAGATACACACTCTAGCTTTTGCAGGTAGAACGGAAGTGTTTGTCAGGCACGCGTTCATAGGTGAGAATGGTGATGAGTGTCACGGATCATCACATTCATCAGGTTGAAGTGCGAGTGAACATCTTAGAATAAGAATAAGCTTGGATTGAATAGAAGAACAATAGTACTTTGCATTAATACTCGAGGAACAGCAGAGCTCCACACCTTAATCTATGGTGTGTAGAAATTCCACCGTTGAAAATACATAAGAACAAGGTCTAGGCATGTCCGAATGGCCAGCCTCCAAGTCTAAGGAAAAATGTTCCCAAGATGATCTAAGGATAATCCAAAGATGTCAAAAGTCCAAAGATGTGAGTACAATAGTAAAAAGTCATAGGGTTACAGAAATAAGTAAATGATGCAGAAATCCACTTCCGTGCCCACTTGATATGTGCATGGGCTGAGCATTGAAGCTTTCATGTGTAGAGACTTTTCTTGGAGTTAAACGCCAGTTTTTATGCCAGTTTGGGCGTTTAACTGCAGCTTCTATCCTGTTTCTGGCATTTAACGCCAGAATAGGGCATGAAGTTGGCGTTTGAACGCCAGTTTGCGTCGTCAAAACTCAAGCAAAGTATGAACTATTACATATTTCTGGAAAGTCCTGGATGTCTACTTTCCAATGCAGTTGAGAGCGCGTCATTTGGATTTCTGTAGCTCCAAAAAATCCACTTCGAGTGCAAGGAGGTCAGACTCCAACAGCATCAACAGTCCTTTTTTAGCCTCTGAATCAGATTTTTGGTCAGGTCCCCAAATTTCAACCAAAAAATATCTGAAATCACAGAAAAACACACAAACTTATAGTAAAGTCTAGAAATGTGAATTTTGCTTAAAAACTAATAAAAATCTACTAAAAAGTACCTAGATCCTACTAAAAACTATCTAAAAACAATGCCAAAAAGCATATAAATTATCCGCTCATCAGTGGACATTAAAAAGGAATGTGAAAACCCTTTCATACAATGGGCATGCCACTTGGAGTCTTCGGCGTGGCACTCCAGTTCAAATGGCTAGAGAGGAGATTTTGGTGCATCATTGAAGGCGTGGCATGCCAGTTTTGGGTGTGGCATGCCAGTTTCAGAACATATGGGGCGTGGCACGCCAGAAGTGGGCGTGGCACGCCGGGCTACCTGACAGACTGACCTAGTCACCTTCAAATGCGCATAACTTGAGCTACAAAGGTCCAAATGAGTTAATTTTAAAAGCGTTAGAAAGCAGACATCTAGGGCTTTCCAACCATATATAATACTTCATAGTGGACATTCATTTTGAGGCCCAACCAACTCCATATTTTCAACATTGCAAAGTAGGTCATACTCCAAAGGATAAAATCAAGTGGGAGTGGCACTTGGAACCACACGCCAACTTCTTCCTGCAGCCCCTAACCTTCAACCAAGCCCACTCGAACACTCTTTCAAGCCACAATTTTCAACCAATCAAGGCCACAAGAAGCATACGGAATAGTTTATTTTCATTTTATTGTAATTTGCTTTTAATTTCACTTAAGTTTGTAATTTATGAGAGCCTATATAAAGGCCTTAGTTTCATAAAATTAGGGAGCTATCTATTAGGATGGACACATTTGGAGGAGTGAGTCTTCGGACCCTCCTTTCCACCATTCTCTTCTCCTCTTCCATTTTCTTACTTGTAAATATTTTAGTTATGAATTACTAACTCTTTCCATTGGGAAAGAGAGCTCTACTGTTTTTCAATGGATTTATTGTTTTTATTCTTCTTCTTCTCTTTATCTCTCTTTGATTTACTAGATGGAATTTCGTTCTTCATTCTAGCATTCAATTATCTTGGAAAAGAGATTGAATGTATTTGGGTTTCATGGGAACCTTGGAAGAGGAATCATAAAACCATGCTTGAAATCCTTTCTCGCACTTGAGTAGGATTTGGGTTTTGGTGTTTGGATAGGGTGACATATAATCCTCCCTCTACTTGGACCTATGAGGATGTGTGGTATAATCATGGAACAAGTTTCATCTCTTCTCATGAGAAATTAGACCAAGGAATTGGCTATTGATCAAGATTTGAGAGATTGAGTCACCAAGGAATTGGGGCTCAATCAATCATGATTGCCAAGAGGTCAATGAATTTCAAGATTAAAGATGAGATGAAATCAATTAATCCGGAGAATGCAATATCTCTTGATCCTAATATTTATTTTATCTTTCCTTCTTTTATTTACTTTGTGGTTATTTACATTTTCTGCATTTACATTTCCAGCACTTTACCTTCTTGTACTTTACTTTCTTTGCCATTTACTTTCTTGCACTTTATTGCTTTCCTTTACTTTCATGTTATTTACAATTCCTTGTTGATTACCACTCAAAATTGAATCGTATAACTAGGATAATTAATCAACTGTTGCTTGCTTAATCCAACTAATCTCTGTGGATATGATCTCAGTCCATCGTGGGTTATTACTTGACGACAATTTGGTGCGCTTGCCAAAGAACGGATTCATTATATGTGGGTAGTGAATTCCGGTCATCAAGTTTTATGGCACCGTTGCCAGGGATTAATTGTGATTAACAAACTACCGGTTGGTTGATTACCTAGATTAAACACTTTTCTTTTTGTTTTTGTTCATTTAAGCTTTTTTTACTTTTCAATTTTTTCTTTCTAGTAAGGTGTTTGTGTTATTGCCTCACTAAGAATCCCTCATCTGTGACAATGGCGATTCCAATTTCTTTTGGTGATTATTGTTTAAGACAGAGCATTTTACAAATAAGAATGGAGTTTACCTCACATTTTGATCAATCATGTCATAAGGGATATTGCCCACTACCACAAAATGATTATAGTCATTATCCTAATGGTGGCTGGGAATATCACCAAGGAATGAAAGAGTATGAGCAATCAAATAAAGTGGAATACCTCCCAGAGCCCCAAAATAGTTCATATTGTTATGATAACTACTGAAATTTTGGCTGGAATTTTAACGCTGCATACCCCCATTCATCAAGGATTATAACCCCGTAATTGTCCAACCTATGCACCTCTACAAAATGAGACAATTGGCATAACATTTTGTTGATGAACCAACCAATGTCTTCCCTTGGCCAGGGGAAGAATATCATGCCATCAGTCTAAGAAGTGGAGAAGTTCTTAATGAGGATGAAAATGAGAAATTGGTAGAGCAAGAAGAAGAGATCTTTGTACCAAGAGAGCCACCATTCCAAGAAGTTCTTGTTAAAGAGGATACTCCAACCATCTCACAACAGCCATGTTCTGAAAACAAAGAAGTGAAGGTAACCAACCAAAACACTAGAATAAGGATTGTGACCAAGAAACAATTAGCTACATTCATGAAGAAGAAAAGGTCAACTGCAAACAAACCAACCCTTGCCCCAACAAGCAAAGCAAATCAGGCAAATAACAAAAGAAAGCTTGTTGGGAGGCATTCAAAACAAGGGACATTAACTGGCTCCTCTTTTTTCTTGAGGTCATTCCTCTTAACAAACTGGAAGAAAAAGAAGAAAGTCATGAACAACATGTCAAACTAATGACATTAAAAGAGCGTTGGTTGGGAGGCAACCCAACCGTAGGTAATATTTTCTTTCCTTGCTTAGTTTACTTTTAATAATTTGGCATATGATTGCATTCTAAGTTTGGTGTTGCTATGAAAAAAATTGATTTTCAATCTTCACTGGGTACTTGCTTTATTCTAAAATGAAAGTGTCATACTAAGTTTGGTATTGCCACTTACCTTTCATGCAAAGTACCATGCATACACCACTTATTAACGCAATCACATTGTCTCTGTTTTTACTTCTTGTCCCCTTATTGTATCCTTATCTTTGCTTGCTTGAGCAGATGCATTACTCACATTTCATTGTGTAAGAAACTCATAAACCATCATAAACCCCATCGCCACTGTTTTATTTGTTGCTTGGGGACAAGCAATCATTCTAAGTTTGGTGTGGGAAGGGGAAGAATAGGAGGAAAGGGACAACAACAATGCAGATGAACTACAAGGTGGTAAAGTTCCTTTTTCCTCTTACTTATTTCCAGAACTTTTTACTGAATTATAACATGTTCTATGACATTATGACTACCATCTTGAGTTTTGTGAGTTCAAAGTAATTAAGAATCATGATCTTAAACAAACAAGGTAATTAAAGAAGAAGTTAGCATGACCATATAAGTATTGGAAGGCTAGCATGACTATTATTGCTCAATTACATGTGAATTTGTTTAATTGATATTTTCATCTAGGACATTTTATGATTTTTTAAATCATGAAAATCTTGAAGAAGCAAAATGCAAATAAGGCAAGAAAAAGAAAAGGGAAAGAATGAGAAAACTGAAGGCTCTGAGTACGAATGATAATTCATTTGTTAAGTACTTGTGGTGTTTATGTATCAAGCAAAAAGCTTGAAAACAAAACATTTAGAGTCAAGGTTAGGCTCAAGTGCAAAAGCACTCCCTCAAAGCTTAAGGCTCTCAGCATGAATGATTAGAGAGTAAAGAAAAGAAACAAATAAGCTTAAAGAGTCCTCTAATTAAATGCTTGTGGTGCTTATGTATCAAGTGGTAACACTTGAAAGCAAAGCATTTAGAGTTGTAGCTTTCAACACATGGTCCAAAGTACCCAAGAAGCTAAGTGGTGGACGAAATTGTGATCAACAATAATGGCTCTTTGGCATGTGCCAAAAAGACTAACTCAGCACTTTCTTTTCACAACTCCGTTCAACTTAACCAGCAAGTGTATTGGGTCATCCAAGTAATACCTTACGTGAGTAAGGGTCAATCCCACAGAGATTGTTGGTATGAAGTAAGCTATGGTCACCTTGTAAATCTCAGTTAGGCAGATTATTGGTTTAAATTTGATTAATGGAATAAATAGAAAATAAAAGGGATAGAAATACTTATGTAAAGCAATAGTGGGAATTTCAGATAGGTGTGTGAAGATGTTGTGCTCCTCTCGTATCTCTATTTTCTTATTACATTCATCCAATCCTTCCTACTCCTTTCCATGGCAAGCTGTATATAGGGCATCACCGTTGTCAATGGCTACATCCCATCCTCTCAGTGAAAATGTTCCTATGCTCTATCACAGCACGGCTAATCATCTGTCGGTTCTCAATCAGGTTGGAATAGAATCCCTTGATTCTTTTGCGCTTGTCATCACACCCAGCCTTCAGGAGTTTGAAGCTCGTCACATTCATTCAATCCCAGAATCCTACTCGGAATACTGATGAGCGGATAATTTATACGCTTTTTGGCATTGTTTTTATATAGTTTTTAGTAAGTTTAAGCTACTTTTAGGGATGTTTTCACTAGTTTTTATGTTAAATTCACATTTCTGGACTTTACTATGAGTTTGTGTGTTTTTCTGTGATTTCAGGTAAATTCTGACTGAAATTGAGGGATTTGAGCAAAACTCTGAAGAAGGCTGACAAAAGGACTGCTGATGCTGTTGGAATCTGACCTCCCTGCACTCGAAATGGCGTTTCTGGAGCTACACAACTCCAAATGGCGCGCTCTCGACGGCGTTGAAAAGTAGACATCTAGGGCTTTCCAGCAATATATAATAGTCCATACTTTCTTCGAAGAATGACGATGTAACTTGGCGTTAAACGCCAAGTTCATGCTGCTGTCTGGAGTTAAACGCCAGAAAAACGTCATGATCCGGAGTTGAACGCCCAAAACACGTCATAACCTGGAGTTTGACGCCAACAAATGCCTTTACTCGTGGATTGATCAAGCTCAGCCCAAGCATACACCAAGTGGGCCTCGGAAGTGGATTTATGCATCAATTACTTACTCATGTAAACCCTAGTAGCTAGTCTAGTATAAATAGGACATTTATCTATTGTATTAGACATCCTGGAGTGTATTTTGAATCCTGTGATCACGTTAGAGAGGGCTGGCCATTCGGCCATGCCTGAACTCTTTGCTTATGTATTTTCAACGGTGGAGTTTCTGCACACCATAGATTTAGGGTGTGGAGCTCTGCTGTACCTCAAGTATCAATGCAATTCTATTATCTCTTATTCGGTTTCTATCTTATTCCTATTCCAAGATATTCATTCGTACTCAAGAACATGATGAATGTTATGAGTCAGATTACCCTCATTATCATTCTCACTTATGAACGCGTGTGATTGACAACCACTTCCGTTCTACATGCAACAGAGCTTGAATGCGTATCTCTTAGATTCCCCAACAGAATCTTCGTGGTATAAGCTAGATAGATGGCGGCATTTATGAGGATCTGGAAAGTCTCACCTTGTCTGTGGTATTCCGAGTAGGATCCTGGGAATCCGGAAAGTCTAACCTTGTCTGTGGTATTCCGAGTAGGATTCCGGTAATGAATGACTGTGACGTGCTTCAAACCTGTAACCTGCTGGGCGTTAGTGACAGACGCAAAAGAGGGATTCTAGTCCAGTAGGGGAGGGAACCAACCGGTGATTAGCCGTACTGTGACAGAGTGCGTGAGCATTAGTTTTCACTGCGAGGATGGGATGTAGCCATCAGCCATGGGTGATGCCTCCAGACTGGTTAGCTGTGCGAGTGACAGCCGCACAGGATATTTCCCCGAGAGGAAGAAAGTAGCCACAGTTGATGGTGAACCCCTATACAAAGCTTGCCATGGAAGGAAGTAAGAAGGATTGAGTAGAAGCAGTAGGAAAGCAGGCGTCCCTGGGCTCTACAGCATCTCCATCCGCTTATCTGAAATTCCCACCAATGAATCTGCATAAGTGTTCTATCCCTTTTATCATTCCTTTTTATTATTAATTATTCTAAAAAATCATAAACCAATTTAATCTGCCTAACTGAGATTTGCAAGGTGACCATAGCTTGCTTCATACCAACAATCTCTGTGGATTCGACCCTTACTCACGTAAGGTTTATTACTTGGACGACCCAGTACACTTGCTGGTTAGTTGAACGGAGTTGTGAAAATAAACAGTGCCCTAAGAGTAAATATATGCTAAAGCTCAAAAGATAGAAATCACAATTTTGTCCACCAAGTTTTTGGCGCCGTTGCCGGGGATTGTTCGAGTATGGACAACTGACGGTTCATCTTGTTGCTCAGATTGGGTAATTTTCTTTTCAAAAATCTTTTTCAAAAATTTTTCTTTTCTTTTTCGTTTTTCCAAAAAGTATTTTCGAAAAAAGAATTAATAAAAGTAAAAAAAAAATTAGAAAATCATAAAAATCAAAAATATTTTGTGTTTCTTGTTTGAGTCTTGTGTTAATTTTTAAGTTTGGTGTCAATTGCATGCTTTTAAAATTTTTCTTGCATTTTTTCGAAAATCCCATGCATTCATAGTGTTCTTCATGATCTTCAAGTTGTTCTTGATAAGTCTTCTTGTTTGATCTTGATGATTTCTTGTTTTGTGTCTTTTGTTGTTTTTCATGTGCATTTTTGCATTCATATTTTCCATGCATTAAAGATTTCTAAGTTTGGTGTCTTGCATGTTTTATTTGCATAAAAAATTTTTCAAAATTATGTTCTTGATGTTCATCATGATCTTCAAAGTGTTCTTGATGTTCATCTTGACATTCATAGCATTCTTGCATGCATCTTGTGTCTTGATCCAAAATTTTCATGTTTTGGGTCATTTTTGTGTTTTTCATTAAATTTTCAAAAATCAAAAAAAAAATATCTTTTCCTTATTTCCCTCCAAAATTTCGAAATTTTGGGTTGACTTGGTCAAAAATTTTCAAAATTAGTTGTTTCTTACAAGTCAAGTCAAAATTTCAATTTTAAAAATCTTATCTTTTCAAAATCTTTTTCAAAAATCATATCTTTTTCATTTTTTTTATTATTTTCGAAAATTTTAAAAATTAATTTTCAAAAATCTTTTTCTTATCTTTTATATCATATTTTCAAAAATTAAGCTAACAATTAATGTGATTGGTTCAAAAATTTGAAGTTTGTTACTTTCTTGTTAAGAAAGGTTCAATCTTTAAATTCTAGAATCCTATCTTGTAGTTTCTTGTTAGTTAAGTAATTTTAAACATTAAATCTTTTTCAAATATCTTTTTCAAATATTTCTTTTTATCTTTTATCTTATCTTTTTCAAAAACTTTATCTTTTTCAAAATTTGATTTCAAAATATCTTATCTAACTTCTTATCTTCTTATCCTTTTTCAAATTTGATTTCAAATCTTTTTCAATCAACTAACTAACTTCTTGTTTGTTTCTTATCTTTTTCAAAACCACCTAACTACTTTTCTCTCTCTAATTTTCGAAAATTCTCCCTCTCTTTTTCAAAAAAATTCTTTTTGTTTTAAATTTTAATTTTAATTATATTTCATCTTTAATTTTCGAAAATACTAACCCCTTTTTCAAAATTTATTTTCGAATTTCTCTCCTCTTCTCTCCTTTCTTATTCTATTTAATTATTTAATTACTAACACTTCTCTTCACCTTTCTTCATCCAAAAATCCGAATCCTTCCCTCTTCTTCCTTATACCCCTATCTTCTTCTACTAACATAAGAATCTCTATACTGTGACATAGAGGATTCCTTTTTCTTTTCTTGTTTTCTTCTCTTTCATATGAGCAGGAACAGGGAAAAGGGCACTCTTGTTGAAGTTGATCCAGAACCTGAAAGGACTCTGAAGAGAAAATTAAGAGAAGCTAAATTACAACAATCCAGAAATAACCTTTCAGAAATTTTCGAACAAGAGAAGGACATGGCAGCCGAAAATAATGATAATAATAATGCAAGGAGAATGCTTGGTGACTTCACAAAGCCAACATCCAAGTTTGATGGAAGAAGCATCTCCATTCCTGCCATTGGAGCCAATAACTTTGAGCTTAAGCCTCAATTAGTTGCATTAATGCAACAAAACTGCAAGTTTTATGGACTTCCATCTGAAGATCCTTATCAGTTTTTAACTGAGTTCTTGCAGATCTGTGAGACTGTAAAGACGAATGGAGTTGATCCTGAAGTCTACAGACTCATGCTTTTCCCTTTTGCTGTAAGAGACAGAGCTAGAATATGGTTGGATTCACAACCTAAGGATAGCCTGGACTCCTGGGATAAGCTGGTCACTGCCTTCTTGGATAAATTCTTTCCTCCTCAAAAGCTGAGCAAGCTGAGAGTGGATGTTCAAACCTTCAAACAAAAAGATGGTGAATCCCTCTATGAAGCTTGGGAAAGATACAAGCAGCTGACCAAAAGATGTCCATCTGACATGTTTTCAGAATGGACCATGTTAGATATATTCTATTATGGTCTCTCTGAATTTTCGAAAATGTCACTGGACCATTCTGCAGGTGGATCTATTCACCTGAAGAAGACGCCTGAAGAGGCTCAAGAACTCATTGACATGGTTGCAAACAACCAGTTCATGTATACCTCTGAGAGGAATTCCGTGAATAATGGGATACCTCAGAAGAAAGGAGTTCTTGAAATTGATGCTCTGAACGCCATATTGGCTCAGAACAAAGTGTTGACTCAACAGGTCAACATGATCTCTCAAAATCTGAATGGACTGCAACATGCATCCAACAGCACTAGAGAGGCAGCTTCTGAAGAAGCTTATGATCCTGAAAACCCTGCCATGGCAGAGGTCAATTACATGGGTAAATCATATGGAAACACCTATAACCCATCATGGAGAAATCATCCAAATTTCTCCTGGAAGGATCAACAAAAGCCTCAACAAGGCTTTAACAATGGTGGACGCAATAGACTGGGCAATAATAAGCCATATCCATCATCTTCTCAGCAACAGACAGAGAACTCTGAACAAAATAATTCTAATTTAGCTAATATAGTCTCTGATCTGTCAAAGGCCACTTTCAGTTTCATGAATGAAACCAGATCCTCCATTAGAAATTTGGAGGCACAAGTGGGCCAGCTGAGTAAGAAAGTCATTGACACTCCTCCCAGTACTCTCCCAAGCAATACAGAAGAAAATCCAAAAGGAGAGTGCAAGGCCATTGATTTGATCAAAGTGGCCGAATGCACTAGGGAGGAGGAGGACGAAAATCCTAGTGAGGAAGACCTCCTGGGGCGTCCCTCAAGCAAGAAGGAGTTTCCTATTAAGGATCCTGAGGAATCTGAGGCTCATCTAGAGACCATAGAGATTCCATTAAATCTCCTTCTGCCATTCATGAGCTCTGAAGAATATTCATCCTCTGAAGAGGATGAAGATGTGACTGGAGAGCAAGTTGCTCAATACTTAGGAGCTATCATGAAGCTGAATGCCAAGCTGTTTGGTAATGAGACTTGGGTAAGTGAACCTCCCTTGCTCATTAGTGAGCTGGATACTTGGATTCAGAAAACTCTACCTCAAAAGAAACAAGATCCTGGCAAGTTCTCAATACCTTGCACCATTGGCACCATGAGCTTTGAAAAAGCTCTATGTGATCTTGGGTCAGGGATAAATCTGATGCCACTCTCTGTAATGGAGAAGCTGGGAATCATTGAGGTACAACCTGCCTTGTTCTCATTACAATTGGCAGACAAGTCAATGAGACAAGCTTATGGAATAGTAGAGGACGTGCTAGTAAAGGTTGAAGGCCTTTACATCCCTGCTGATTTCATAATCCTAGACACTAGGAAGGAAGATGATGAATCCATCATCCTAGGAAGACCTTTCCTAGCCACAGCAGAAGCTGTGATAGATGTCAACAAAGGAGAGTTAGTCCTTCAATTGAATGGGT
Organism: Arachis hypogaea; assembly: GCF_003086295.3. Classification (NCBI taxonomy): domain Eukaryota; kingdom Viridiplantae; phylum Streptophyta; class Magnoliopsida; order Fabales; family Fabaceae; genus Arachis; species Arachis hypogaea. Next base: position 52,706,575 of record NC_092041.1, read on the forward strand.
CCTACCTTGTGTTTAAGGCACATGGCCATCCCTCTGTGACAGAAGAGAGTAAGCATGAAGAGCTTCTCTCAGTTCAAGGTCAAGAAGAAGCCCACACAGTCAAGCTCTAAGTTTGGTGTTGTGAGGCCACAACCAAACTCTAAGTTTGGTGTTCAAACTCCATGTCCAAACTCTAAGTTTGGTGTGGAGACAACACACTCAAATTGACTTGATCATCTTGTGGCTTCATGAGAGCCACTGTCAAGCTATTGACATTAAAGAAGCGCTTGTTGGGAGGCAACCCAATTTTATTTATCTAATTTTATTTTATTTTGTTTCTTTGTTATTTTTGTGTTTAAATAGGTACATGATCATGAGGAGTCACGAAAAAATCAAAAAAATTAAAAACAGAGTCAAAAACAGAAGAAAAAAATTTTTCACCCTGGAGGACGCACGGGCTGGCGTTCAACGCCCAGAAGGTGCATCTGGCCGGCGTTTAACGCCAGAACAGAGCACCATTCTGGCGCTGAACGCCCAAAACAAGCAACAACCTGGCGTTAAACGCCAGGATGGTGCACAGAGAGGACAAACTGGCGCTGAACGCCAAGAACAAGCATGAAACTGGCGTTCAACGCCAGAAACATGCATCACATGGGCGTTGAACGCCCAGAACATGCACCAATGGGCGTTTGAACGCCAGAATGATGCATGGAGGCATTTTACATGCCTATTTGGTGCAGGAATGGTATTTCTTGACACCTCAGGATCTGTGGACCTCACAGGATCCCCACCTACCTCGCCCTCTCTCTTTCCATTCATGGTCATCCCTTCTATTTTTCATTCACCACCTACATCTACCCACTCTTCCCCATACACCCCACCTACCTTTACAATTCAACTTCTCTAACCCACCCAATCCCACCCATATAGCCGAATCCTTCTCCCCTCACTCACCTCCATCTTCTTCTTCCTCTTCTCTTCTTTCTTTTCTTGCTCGAGGGCGAGCAATATTTTAAGTTTGGTGTGGTAAAAGCATAGCTTTTTTTTGCTTTTCCATTACCATTAATGGCACCTAAGGCCAGAGAAACCTCAAAGGGAAGACAAAAGCTTCCACCTCTGAGTCTTGGGAGATGGAAAAATATAAGCCGTCATAGCTCAGTGGTATAACATGTGGCTGCAAATCAAGAGATCCCTGAGATACCTCAGGGGATAAGTTGTCCTCCACACAACTATTGGGAGCAAATAATGTTAAAAACACCAAAATCACTAGGGATCATGCAACAGAAGCAAGGAAAAGACATAAAGAAGCTCAAAAAAAGCACCATTGGACCTTCAAGAAGGCGCCACCCTCACTCAGGTGGATTCATTCCTTGTTCTTTATTTCTTTCTGTTTTCGTTTTTAATATTGTGTTTATCTATGTTTTGTGTCTTTACTTCATGATCATTAGTATGTAACCATGCCTTAAAGATTATGAATAATTCCATGAATCCTTCACCTCTCTTAAATGAAAAATATTTTAATTCAAAAGAACAAGAAGTACATAATTTTCGAAATTATTATTGAATTTAATTTAATTATATTGATGTGGTGGCAATAATTTTTGTTTTCTGAATGAATGCTTGAACAGTGCATATTTTTGATCTTGTTGTTTATGAGTGTTAAAATTGTTGGCTCTTGAAAGAATGATGAACAAAGAGAAATGTTATTGATGAACTGAAAAATTCATGAATTGATTCTTGAAGCAAGAAAAAGCAGTAAAAAACAGAAAAAGCATTCGAAAAAAAAAATAGAAAGAAAAAGAAGGAGCAGTAGAAAAAGCCAATAGCCCTTAAAACCAAAAGGCAAGGGTAAAAAGGATCCAAGGCTTTGAGCATCAATGGATAGGAGGGCCCAAGGAAATCAAATCCAGGCCTAAGCGGCTGAATCAAGCTGTCCCTAACCATGTGCTTGTGTCATGAAGGTCCAAGTGAAAAAGCTTGAGACTGAGTGGTTAAAGTCGTGATCCAAAGCAAAAGAGTGTGCTTAAGAGCTCTGGACACCACTAACTGGGGACTTTAGCAAAGCTGAGTCACAATCTGAAAAGGTTCACCCAGTTATGTGTCTGTGGCATTTGTGTATCCGGTGGTAATACTGGAAGACAAAGTGCTTAGGGCCACAGCCAAGACTCATAAGTAGCTGTGTTCAAGAATCAACATGCTTAACTAGGAAAGTCAATAACACTATCCGAAATTCTAAGTTCCTAGAGAAGCCAATCACTCTAAACTTCAAAGGAAAAAGTGAGATGCCAAAACTGTTCAGAAGCAAAAAGCTACAAGTCCCGCTCATGTAATTAAATTAATATTCATTGATATTTTGGACTTTATAGTATATTCTCTTCTTTTTATCCTATTTGATTTTCAGTTGCTTGGGGACAAGCAACAATTTAAGTTTGGTGTTGTGATGAGCGGATAATTTATACGCTTTTTGGCATTGTTTTTATATAGTTTTTAGTAAGTTTAAGCTACTTTTAGGGATGTTTTCACTAGTTTTTATGTTAAATTTACATTTCTGGACTTTACTATGAGTTTGTGTGTTTTTCTGTGATTTCAGGTAAATTCTGACTGAAATTGAGGGATTTGAGCAAAACTCTGAAGAAGGCTGACAAAAGGACTGCTGATGCTGTTGGAATCTGACCTTCCTGCACTCGAAATGGATTTTCTGGAGCTACCGAACTCCAAATGGCGCGCTCTCAACGGCGTTGGAAAGTAGACATCTAGGGCTTTCCAGCAATATATAATAGTCTATACTTTCTTCGAAGAATGACGACGTAACTTGGCGTTAAACGCCAAGTTCATGCTGCTGTCTGGAGTTAAACGCCAGAAAAACGTCATGATCCGGAGTTGAACGCCCAAAACACGTCATAACCTGGAGTTTGACGCCAAGAAATGCCTTTACTCGTGGATTGATCAAGCTCAGCCCAAGCATACACCAAGTGGGCCCCGGAAGTGGATTTATGCATCAATTACTTACTCATGTATACCCTAGTAGCTAGTCTAGTATAAAAAGGACATTTATCTATTGTATTAGACATCCTGGAGTGTATTTTGAATCCTGTGATCACGTTAGAGAGGGCTGGCCATTCGGCCATGCCTGAAATCTTTGCTTATGTATTTTCAACGGTGGAGTTTCTGCACACCATAGATTAAGGGTGTGGAGCTCTGCTGTACCTCAAGTATCAATGCAATTCTATTATCTCTTATTCGGTTTCTATCTTATTCCTATTCCAAGATATTCATTCGTACCCAAGAACATGATGAATGTTATGAGTCAGATTACCCTCATTATCATTCTCACTTATGAACGCGTGTGATTGACAACCACTTCCGTTCTACATGCAACAGAGCTTGAATGCGTATCTCTTAGATTCCCCAACAGAATCTTCGTGGTATAAGCTAGATAGATGGCGGCATTTATGAGGATCCGGAAAGTCTCACCTTGTCTGTGGTATTCCGAGTAGGATCCTGGGAATCCGGAAAGTCTAACCTTGTCTGTGGTATTCCGAGTAGGATTCCGGTAATGAATGACTGTGACGTGCTTCAAACCTATAACCTGCTGGGCGTTAGTGACAGATGCAAAAGAGGGATTCTATTCCAGTAGGGGAGGGAACCAACTGGTGATTAGCCGTACTGTGACAGAGTGTGTGAGCATTAGTTTTCACTGCGAGGATGGGATGTAGCCATCAGCCATGGGTGATGCCTCCAGACTGGTTAGCTGTGCGAGTGACAGCCGCACAGGATATTTCCCCGAGAGGAAGAAAGTAGCCACAGTTGATGGTGAACCCCTATACAAAGCTTGCCATGGAAGGAAGTAAGAAGGATTGAGTAGAAGCAGTAGGAAAGCAGGCGTCCCTGGGCTCTACAGCATCTCCATCCGCTTATCTGAAATTCCCACCGATGAATCTGCATAAGTGTTCTATCCCTTTTATCATTCCTTTTTATTATTAATTATTCTAAAAAATCATAAACCAATTTAATCTGCCTAACTGAGATTTGCAAGGTGACCATAGCTTGCTTCATACCAACAATCTCTGTGGATTCGACCCTTACTCACGTAAGGTTTATTACTTGGACGACCCAGTACACTTGCTGGTTAGTTGAACGGAGTTGTGAAAATAAACAGTGCCCTAAGAGTAAATATATGCTAAAGCTCAAAAGATAGAAATCACAATTTCGTCCACCAAATACCATAGACAAGGTTTAGACTTTCTGGATCCGCATGAATGCCGCCATCTATCTAGCTTATACCACGATGATTCTGTTGGGGAATCTAAGAGATATGCGCTCGGCCTAGAGTAGAACGGAAGTGGTTGTCAATCACGCGCGTTCATAGGTGAGAATGACGATGAGTGTCACGGATCATCACATTCATCAAAGTTGAAATGCAACGTATATCTTGGAATAAGGATAGAAGAGAATTGAATAGAAAGTAATAATAATTGTATTGAAACTTGAGGTACAGCAGAGCTCCACACCCTTAATCTATGGTGTGCAGAAACTCCACTGTTGAAAATACATAAGTAAAAGGTTCAGGCATGGCCGAATGGCCAGCCCTCTCCATGATCAAGTGACCGAATAGTCAAAAGATTAAACTGTCAAAAGATGTCTAATACAATAGTAACTTATCCTATTTATACTAGACTAGCTACTAGGGTTTACATGAGTAAGTATTTGATGCATAAATCCACTTCCGGGGCCCACTTGGTGTATGCTTGGGCTGAGCTTGATCTATCCACGAGCTGAGGCTTTTCTTGGAGTTGAACTCCAAGTTATAACATGTTTTGGGCGTTCAACTCCGGATCATGACGTTTTTCTGGCGTTTAACTCCAGACAGCAGCATGTACTTGGCGTTCAACGCCAAGTTACGTCGTCAATTTCCGAATAAAGTATGGACTATTATATATTGCTGGAAAGCTCTGGATGTCTACTTTCCAACGCCGTTGAGAGCGCGCCAATTGGAGTTCTGTAGCTCCAGAAAATTCATTTCGAGTGAAGGGAGGTCAGATTCCAACAGCATCAGCAGTCCTTTTGTCAGCCTTTTTCAGAGTTTTGCTCAAGTCCCTCAATTTCAGCCAGAAATTACCTAAAATCACAGAAAAACACACAAACTCATAGTAAAGTCCAGAAATGTGAATTTAACATAAAAACTAATGAAAACATCCCTAAAAGTAGCTTGAACTTACTAAAAACTACCTAAAAACAATGCCAAAAAGCGTATAAATTATCCGCTCATCACAACACCAAACTTAAATTGTTGCTTGTCCCCAAGCAACTAAAAATCAAATAGGATAAAAAGAAGAGAATATACTATAAATTCCAGAATATCAATGAATATTAATTATAATTAGATGAGCGGGACTTGTAGCTTTTTGCTTCTAAACAGTTTTGGCATCTCACTTTTTCCTTTGAAGTTTAGAATGATTGGCTTCTCTATGAACTTAGAATTTTGGATAGTGTTATTGACTTTCCTAGTTAAACATGTTGATTCTTGAACACAGCTACTTATGAGTCTTGGCCGTGGCCCTAAGCATTTTGTTTTCCAGTATTACCACTGGATATACAAATGCCACAGACACATGACTGGGTGAACCTTTTCAGATTGTGACTCAGCTTTGCTAGAGTCCCCAGTTAGAGGTGTCCAGAGCTCTTAAGCACACTCTTTTTGCTTTGGATCACGACTTTAACCACTCAGTCTCAAGCTTTTCACTTGGACCTGCATGACACAAGCACATGGTTAGGGACAGCTTAGTTTAGCCGCTTAGGCCTGGATTTTATTTCCTTGGGCCCTCCTATCCATTGATGCTCAAAGCATTGGATCCTTTTTACCCTTGCCTTTTGGTTTTAAGGGCTATTGGCTTTTTCTGCTTGCTTTTTCTTTTTCTTTCTATATTTTTTTCGCCAATTTTTCTTTTTTTTCTTCTTTTTTTTTTCGCAAGCTTTTTGTTTTCACTGCTTTTTCTTGCTTCAAGAATCAATTTCATGATTTTTCAGATCATCAATAACATTTCTCTTTGTTCATCATTCTTTCAAGAGCCAACAGTTTTAACATTCATAAACAACAAGATAAAAAATATGCACTTGTTCCGAGGGTTACCTGAAACGTGTAGCTCGGTCGTCTTGGAGAGGCCCGAGGTGGGGGTCAGGGACCCGAGCTTGATATGTGGAGTGGTTGGTGGTTGTACCTGCAATGACACTCCAATGCTTAAGTTAGCATGGGTTCAAGCAGATATGTGTAGAATGTGGAATGTGTGTCATACCTGGGTGCTCCAGTGTATTTATAGTAGTTGGCCGTGATCTTCCCTGGATAAGATATTCTTATCTTATCTTATCTTTTGGGAGTTTTATCTCTATCTTTGTGGAACCGCCTTTCCTAGGCCTTTTCGGCCTTTAGGTTTTGGGCTGCGTTCCTTTTGATGGGCCTTCTTAGCTTTATTTTCCGAGGTCCGACCTCAGGCGTGGGCCTTGGGACGAGGTCGGACCTTTCATGGATTTTGCCGAGTTGGAGGAGCCCGGTCAGGGAATGAACAGTGCCCCTGCCCGAGTTCGTCCTTTTTGGGAGGTCGAGCTCGGGCATAGTAGTTTTTCAAAATTCAAAAATGGCCGTTCCTGCATTTATTGCATTTTACCGTTTCTCCTCGATTTCCGTTCGGGCTTTGTGAAGGCATTATTTATTTGCCCCTTTCGTCCTTTTCTTCGTTTATTCTGTTCCCTTCCTGTTTTCTGAGTTTTCGCCATCTCCTTTTTTGAGCACCGCTTCCTTTTTCTTTTGTTCTTCTTCTTCCCCGAATCTTTCCGCGTGTCTTTCCGGGGTTTCCTCTGCGCCGCCGTTCCGTTCTCCTTGCTTCGGAGCTCGTCGTCCTCGTTTCTTTCTTCCAGGTTTGTTCCCATCTCTTTTCTTGTGCACATATGCTTCTGTTTCTTTTGTGTGGCTCTTTGTTTGTTTCTTTTTCCCTATGCCTGGGTTGCCCCGAAAAGAGGCGCCGCCAGTTGTTTGTACATGGGGGGACTCTTTTTTGTTCTCTGGTATTTTGCTCCGGGTTGCTGTATTTTCTTCTAAAAGATCTTTGTTTCTTGCTTTGCTGAATGGGTTCTCGCTGTCTGCTTTTATGTGATTTTTGCTTGCTGTTGTATTCTTCTTTGTAGGCAAGAATTTTATGTCTCGAAAGGTTCTTCAAGCGATGTCGACCAAGATTCCAAGTGGTCTTGGTTGGGTAGATCCTGTTCCTCTAAGAGTCCCTTCTGTGGTAGATTCTGAGTATTTAGCTAGGTTTCGTAGGCAATGTAGCATATGTGAAGATAGAGAGTCTGAGAGGGATTATGAACTAGTAGCCCCGGATTCCGAGGAGAGAGTTTGCTTCCCGCCCTTAGATAGTTCCGAGAAGCTCTTCTTTTACGCTTATGATTGTTTTTTCTCTAAGCTGAGTGTCCGACTTCCTTTTACCGACCTGGAGTCCGAGGTGTTATGGTCTTGTAACCTTGCCCCTACGCAGCTCCATCCAAATTCTTGGGCATTTTTAAAGCTGTTTCAACTTTTGTGTCAGTTTTTGGGCGTTGCTCCCTCTATTTCTCTTTTTTCCTACTTGTTTGTGTTGACGAAGCCGGGGTCAGGTGGAGGGAAGGTATCTTGGGTCTCTTTTAGGGCTAACCAGGGAAGAAAGTTTTGTACCCTGTATGATGAGTCCTTTCACGATTTTAAGAACTTTTATTTCAAGGTCCGGGCTACTGGAGACGTCCGACCTTTCTTTCTAGATGAGAGTGGGGAGCCTTCTTTTCCTCTTTGTTGGCAGGAGAATGTAGTGTCTGCTAAGTATACCTTTGAGAGTCTAGATGAGGTGGAGCAGGCTTTTGTGGGTGTGGTGAGCAGTTTATGGGGTCGGGCACCTCACTTGGACACGAAGAAAATGTTGGGAGATCCAAGCCTTCTCCGTTCCGAGTTAGGTAGTTCCCGACCTCTTCCGAGATTCATCTTTTTTAGTATTTTGGTTTTGCTTGTTTTTGGTGGAATTTCTGTTGTGGTAATCCTTTTCTTTATTTCTTGCAGAGATGCCTTCTCAGGCGGATTCCATGAAGTTCCTTCGTCGGACGAAGAAGTCTGTGGCTGCTCGGAATATCGAGGCCGGGGAGGCTTCTGCCCGATCTTCTCCGCAGAAGACTACTGTGGGTGTTCAGACTCGGTCGAAGACTATTCCGACTCCCCAGTTCCGAGCTATAAGTCAGGATCCTCCGACCTCTGGGCCTGCTACTTCTTCTCCTCCTCCGTCCTCGGGTCCTCCTCCCAAGAAGCAGAAGACCTCTCAAGAGCTTGCCGGTTTCAACGATAAGGACTTTGATGCTCTTGGTTGGGTTGAACAGCATATTCTCCCTCAGACCTTTATTTCTACTGATGATGTGTCTATGGAGCATCATTTTCAGTATATGGCGCGGAGCTGTGTCCGGATGGCTAGTCTTCATGCCGCTATTGCCCGGGAGTTCAAGAAATCCCCCCTTGGGGCGACCAGCTCCCGACTTGAGAAGGCTCAGTCCGAGTTTGATAGGATTAGTCAACTGAAGGCTACCAGGATTACTGAGCTGGAGGCCTCTTTGGAGAAAGAGAAAACTAAAGCTACCGCGGCTGTGGCGGCAGCGAAGACATCTGAGGAGATGGCGAAGGCGGCGACGGAGAATTATACTCGGATATATGCCGAGCTTGTGGAGACAAAGGAGAAGTTGCAATCTGCTCGGGATGATTTTTACGAGCTAGAAGGTCATGTGGCCAAGGGTATGGATGCTATGTTTGAGAATTTGAAGGCTCAGGTCCGAGTTCTTGCTCCTGACCTGGATCTGAGCTTATTTAGTACGGATAACGTTGTTGTGGAGGGAAAGATTGTTCCTGCTCCCAACGAGGATGAGGTTCCGGTGTCCGACCCCAAAGTTCCGGTGGAGAACCCGACTTTACCTTTGGCCGGGGATGGATCTGGTGTGGAGGTTTCAAACCGGGATGACGTTGCTGTTGATGCAGTCCCGATATCTATGTTTCCTCCGCAGCCTTCTGTTGATGTGGAGTCTGGAAAGGACCTTGATCCTCTGTAATCTTTTTATTTTTGGTGTTTTGCCTGACCTGTGGGCTCTTTTGTTTTTGGATGGTTTCTGTGAACGCTTTGGACACCTTTTTGCTTATTAGCTACTTGTAGTAACTTTTTAGCTTATTTATGCGGTGTTTTTGTTCGCGTTTTGACTTTTTGTTCCGCTTTTATGCTTTTTAGTTGTTTTTGGATAACAACTTTTTAGCTAGCGCTTGGAACTTTTGCTGTACCCTTTCTTTTGATTTCGTTTTTTTTTTGTCGCTTGTACTTTTTAGTTGTATAGCAACTTTCTAGTAAGCGTTTTCGAAATCTTTGTTTTCGCCGTTTTAAGGCTTCTTTCTTTGGATCCGGGCTCTTTCTCGGGCCTCGGGCGTTTCGAGTACCTCCTTTTGTTGGGTCCGACCTTGTTGTTGGTCGGCCTTTTTAAGTTATTTTGTAATCTCTTTTTATTAGCTTTTCTGAGCCTTTTCAGAGTTACTTTATAACTTCTCACATTAATTTGAACCTCGTCGCTTTATCTTTGCCGACCTTGTGTGGTCTCTTGGCAAATGATTTTTTGCGTTTTGCCGAGCATAAATTAATGCGCCTTGGCGGGGTACTTTCTAGGATTTGTTTCATCATGAGGAAAAAAAAAATAGAAAAATTTGATTAGTATTAAAAAAGAAAGAATATTTACAGAGTGTTTACCCTTGACTAGGTCGGGTGTCTTACTTAACCGGGTGTCTCATTAAAAAACCCTTGTAGGGAAAAAGAGTACACCTCGGGTTAAGTTTTTCTAGCTGTAGTACCGTCTTAGATTACAGGCGTGCCAGGCCCTGGGCAGCTCATTGCCTTCTAGGTCGGATACTTTGTAATAGCCTGTCCCTAAGACTTCTGTTACCTTGTAGGGCCCTTTCCAATTTGCGGCTAGCTTTCCTTCTCCCGATTTTTGTGTTCCGATGTCATTTCGGATTAGAATCAGGTCGTGAATGGAGAAGCTTCGCTTTATTACTTTCTGATTGTATCTGAGGGCCGTTCGCCGTTTTAAGGCTTCTTCTCGGATTCGGGCTTTTTCTCGGACCTCGGGGAGGAGGTCGAGTTCTTCCTTTTGTGCCTGCGGGTTGTCTTCTTCGTTGTAGAAGATGACTCTGGGTGACCCTTCATCTATTTCGATAGGAATCATTGCCTCCATCCCGTAAGCTAGTCGGAACGGTGATTCTCCCGTTGTAGAGTGTGGGGTTGTCCGATATGCCCATAGTACCTGGGGGAGCTCCTCGGCCCATGCCCCTTTGGCCTCTTGGAGTCTTCGTTTTAACCCTGCCAAGATGACTTTATTTGCAGCCTCTGCTTGTCCATTGGCTTGTGGGTGCTCGACTGAGGTGAATTGCTGTTTGATTTTTAGTTCGGCTACTAAGTTCTGAAAACTTGTGTCCGTGAACTGTGTTCCATTGTCCGTTGTGATGGAGTAGGGGACTCCGAACCTTGTGACAATGTTTTTGTATAGGAATTTGCGGCTTTTCTGAGCCGTAATGGTGGCTAAGGGTTCAGCTTCGATCCACTTTGTGAAGTAGTCGACCCCTACTATGAGGTATTTGACTTGCCCCGGTCCTTGGGGGAACGGGCCGAGTAGGTCAAGTCCCCATTTTGCGAAGGGCCATGGTGCGGTGATGCTGATAAGGTCTTCTGGTGGTGCCTTGTGGAATTTGGCGTGTTTTTGGCAGGGGGCATATTTTCACAAATTCCGTTGCATCTCTTTGCAAGGTCGGCCAGTAGAACCCGGCTCGGACTATTTTTTTGGATAATGCCCGAGCTCCGAGATGGTTCCCACACATACCTCCGTGGACTTCCTCGAGGACGCTCTTTGTTTCTGAGGTCAGAACGCATCTAAGGAGGGGGTTTGAGAATCCTCTTCTGTATAACACGTCGTGGATTAGTGTATAATTCTGGGCGTCCTTTGCAAGCCTTTTAGCTTCTTTTCTTTCGGCGGGGAGAGTTCCCGACTTCAGGTAGTTGGGTATGGGGGTCATCCATCCTTGCTGTTGGTTGGATATATTTAGCGTTTCCTCCTCTCTTAACACGGAGGGAGATTGTAAGGTTTCTTGGAGGAGACTTCTGTTGTTGCCTCCGGGCTTGGTGCTGGCGAGCTTTGAGAGGGCGTCTGCCCGGGCGTTTTGTTCCCGAGGTATGTGCTGGATTTGTATTTCTGAAAAGTGGCGTAATTGTGCCTGTGTTTGGTCCAGGTATTTTTTCATAGTTGGGTCTTTGGCCTGGTAGCTTCCATTTACTTGTGATGTGACGACCTGGGAGTCACTGAAGATTGTGATTCTCTGGGCTTCGACCTCTTCGGCTAGCTTTAGACCTGCTAGTAGGGCCTCGTATTCGGCTTGGTTGTTCAAAGCCTGGAACTCGAATTTTAGGGATAGTTCTATCCGCGTTCCTTGGTCGCTTTCAAGTATAACCCCGGCTCCGCTTCCTGTTTTGTTTGAGGACCCGTCGACATACAGGTTCCATGAGAGTGGGGTTCCAGGGGTCTCCGTGTATTCTGCGATAAAGTAGGCTAGATACTGGGATTTTATGGCAGTCCGGGCTTCATAGTGGAGGTCGAACTCAGACAGTTCCACCGCCCATTGTAGTATTCGTCCTGCCAGGTCTGTTTTTTGCAGGATGTGTCTCATGGGTTGGTTTGTCCGGACTTTGATGGTGTGGGCTTGAAAGTAGGGACGGAGCCTCCGAGCTGTGAACACTAGGGCGTAGGCGAATTTTTCTATCTTCTGATAGTTTAATTCGGCCCCTTGTAGTGCTTTGCTTACAAAGTATATGGGGTGTTGTCCTTGGTCAATTTCTCGTATTAACGCTGAAGCGACTGCTCGGTTTCCAACCGAGAGGTATAGTACGAGTTCTTCTTCTTTTAAAGGTTGGGTTAGGATTGGTGGTTGCCCGAGGAACTCCTTGAATTCTTGGAAGGCTTTTTCGCACTCCGGGGTCCATGAGAAGGGTTTCCCTTTCTTTAGGAGCGAGTAGAGAGGTAGTGATTTTATTGCCGATCTTGCCAAGAATCTTGATAGGGCGGCTAGCCTTCCATTCAGTTGTTGTACTTCTTTGACACACGTCGGGCTCTTCATATTGAGTATTGCTTGGCATTTGTCCGGGTTTGCTTCAATGCCCCTTTGAGTCAGCATGAAGCCTAAGAACTTTCCGGCTTCTGCGGCGAAGGTGCATTTTGTCGGGTTAAGTCTCATGTTGTGTTTTCTGAGGGTGCCGAAGACACTGGTGAGGTCGGTCAGCAAGTTTCTGTCTTCTTGTGTCTTTACCAGCATGTCGTCGACGTACACCTCCAGCTGTAGTCCGATGTGCTCTGAGAACACTTTGTTCATTAGCCTCTGGTAGGTTGCCCCTGCGTTCTTCAGCCCGAAGGGCATTACTACGTAGCAGTAGTTTGCCCTTGGGGTTATGAACGAGGTCTTTTCTTGGTCGGGTCCGTACATCGGGATTTGATTGTATCCCGAGTATGCGTCCATGAAGGAGAGATATCTATAGCCTGAGGCTGGTCTACTAAGGCGTCGATGTTTGGTAGTGGATATGGGTCTTTGGGGCAGGCTTTGTTGAGATCCGTGTAATCGACGCACATCCTCCATTTTCCGTTGGGCTTTTTTACCAGGACCACGTTTGCGAGCCATAGGGGGTATTTTACTTCCCGAATGAACCCTGCGTCTAGTAGTGCTTGTACTTGTTCTTCTATTGCTTGCATGCGCTCAGGTCCGAGCTTCCGGCGTCTTTGTTGGACAGGTCTGGATCCCGGGTATACTGATAGCTTATGGCACATCAGGTCGGGGCTTATGCCTGGCATGTCGGAGGCTTTCCAGGCGAAGAGGTCGGAATTCTCCCTTAAGAGGGTTATGAGTTCCTCCTTTAGGCCTGCTTCGAGGTTTGCTTCTATGTTTGTTATTTTTTCAGGTGTGTTCCCGATCTGGACTTTGTCGGTTTCTCCCTCTGGTTGTGCCGAAGGTCTTCTCGGGCTTGAACTCGTCCGAGTTCTATTGTGTTGACCTCTTTCCCTTTTAGGCTCAGGCTTTCGTTGTAGCATCGCCGTGCTAGTTTTTGGTCGCCTTTTAGGGTAGCGATTCCTTTTGCGGTAGGGAACTTCATACAGAGGTGTGGGGTCGAGACTATAGCTGCCAGTCTGTTTAGGGTTGGTCACCCAATGAGGGCATTGTATGCTGAAGTGACGTCGACTATAATGTAGTCGATGCTTAATGTTTTAGATTGCTCGCCTCTTCCAAAGGTAGTGTGCAGCGAGACGTATCCTAAGGGATGGATTGGGGTATCCCCTAGCCCAAATAGGTCGGTGGGATAGGCTTTTAGTTCTTTTCTTCGAGTCCGAGCTTGTCGAAGGCCGTTTTGAATAGGATATCTGCTGAGCTTCCCTGGTCAACCAGAGTTCGATGTAAGTTGGCGTTTGCTAGGATGATGGTGATTACCATTGGATCGTCGTGCCCGGGTATTATCCCTTGAGCATCTTCTCGGGTAAATGAGATAGGAGGTAATTCGGGTAGGGGACTGTCTTCTCGGACATGATAGACTTCTTTGAGGTGTCTTTTTCGCGAGGATCTGGATGTTCCTCCGCCTGCAAAACCTCCATTTATCATGTGAACGTGCCTTTCAGGGGTTCGTGGGGTTTGTTCGGCCCGATTTTCGTTATCTCCCCGTCTTCTCTTCCTGGTCTCTTCTCCTTTCTCTGCTATGTATCTGTCGAGTTTTCCTTCTCTGGCTAGCTTTTCTATAACATTTTTTAGGTCGTAGCAGTCATTAGTAGAATGACCGTAGAGCTTGTGGTATTCACAGTATTCGGACCGATCTCTCCCCGCTCTCTTGTGTTTTAGCGGTCGAGGTGGTGGGATTTTTTCGGTGTGGCATACTTCTCTGTAGATGTCTACCAAGGAGACTCGGAGGGGGGCGTAACTGTGGTATTTCCGTGGCTTGTCCGAGTTGGTTTCTTCTTTCTTTCTCTGTTCCCGATCTCGATCTCGGAGTGGGTAGGTTGATTCCTTCCTAGAAGAGTCTCTTAACTGGGAGGTTTCCTCCATGTTGATATATTTTTCTGCTCGCTCCTGCACCTCGTATAGGGAGGTCGGGTATCGTTTGGATAGGGATTGGCTAAACGGTCCCTCCTTTAGGCCGTTTGCTAGTCCCATGATGGCTGCTTCAGTGGGCAAGTGTTGTATGTCCAGGCAGGCTCTGTTGAATCGCTCCATGTACTCTCGGAGAGTTTCTTGGTTACTTTGTTTGATTCCGAGTAGACTGGGGGCATCTTTTGTCTTGTCCTTTTGAATAGAGAACCTTGTTAGGAATTTTTTGGTTAGGTCTTCGAAGCTGGTGATTGATCTTGGTGGCAGGTTGTCGAACCACTTCATGGCTGACTTGGTGAGAGTGGTGGGGAAGGCTTTGCATCGAATTGCGTCGGAGGCGTCGACCAGGTACATTCTGCTTCTGAAGTTGCTGAGGTGGTGACTCGGATCGGTGGTGCCGTCGTAGAGATCCATATCGGGTGGTTTGAAGTTTCGCGGTACCTTCTCCTTCATGATCTCTTGTGTGAAGGGATCATGGTTGCCTTCGGGGGTGGTGCCGCGTTCTGTCCTGTTTTTTAGGTTGGCCTCTATTTTCCGTAGTTTTTCTTCTAATTCTCTGCGCTTGCGAGCCTCCCTTCTCAGATCTTGTTCAGTTTCTCTCTGCTTCTTTATGTCCTCTTCGAGTTGTTTCAGTCGGTTTTGTTGTGCTCGGACTGCTTCTAGAATTTCCGAGCTCTTTTCATTCTCGGGATTTTGTGGATCTTTGTTTGGGAGTGATGTCTTTGGGCGATTCTGTTTGTTTCCTCCTGGAGTGCGTGGGGATAGAGGGCTGTCCGGTCGTTCTCCGGTGTCAACTTCATCCTCTTGTTCTGATGCAGCGTGGTCATTGTTGGAGGGGTCGTCCGCCATAGTAGAGGGATGACTTCCAGGTCCCCGGCAACGGCGCCAATGTTCCGAGGTTACCTGAAACGTGTAGCTCGGTCGTCTTGGAGAGGCCCGAGGTGGGGGTCAGGGACCCGAGCTTGATATGTGGAGTGGTTGGTGGTTGTACCTGCAATGACACTCCGATGCTTAAGTTAGCATGGGTTCAAGCAGATATGTGTAGAATGTGGAATGTGTGTCATACCTGGGTGCTCCAGTGTATTTATAGTAGTTGGCCGTGATCTTCCCTGGATAAGATATTCTTATCTTATCTTATCTTTTGGGAGTTTTATCTCTATCTTTGTGGAACCGCCTTTCCTAGGCCTTTTCGGCCTTTAGGTTTTGGGCTGCGTTCCTTTTGATGGGCCTTCTTAGCTTTATTGTCCGAGGTCCGACCTCAGCGTGGCTTGGA